>NC_081220.1:757500-785000 GCF_902713425.1 Acipenser ruthenus
ATAGAGCTGACAGCATTGAGGGTGGGTGTGTGTGAGAGAGAGAGAGAGCGTCCTGAGACTGAGGCAACACATCCAGGAGGAGAGACTGCTCCCTACGATAGAGCTGACAGCATTGAGGGTGTGTGTGTGTGTGAGAGAGAGAGAGCGTCCTGAGACTGAGGCAACACATCCAGGGGGAGAGACTGCTCCCTACGATAGAGCTGACAGCACTGAGGGTGTGTGTGTGTGTGTGAGAGAGAGAGAGCGTCCTGAGACTGAGGCAACACATCCAGGAGGAGAGACTGCTCCCTATGATAGAGCTGACAGCATTGAGGGTGTGTGTGTGTGTGAGAGAGAGAGAGCGTCCTGAGACTGAGGCAACACATCCAGGGGGAGAGACTGCTCTCTACGATAGAGCTGACAGCACTGAGGGTGTGTGTGCATGTGTGTGTGCGCGTGTGTGTGCGTGAGCATGCTTGCGTGTGCGTCATATATAATTTAGTGTGTGTAAAGAAAAACGGTTTTGTCACTTGCATTAAACCCGGTTCTTAATATTTTGTTTTTCAAAGTCAGCATAACGCTATACAACACAGTCCGTTTAATTACTCTATACACGTTTTAAAGGTTTACAAAACTCGACAATGTTGCCGAATTTGTCATTCAGACTTGTTTAGTTTTAATCAGTTTTGTCTGCTTGTTACTTTTTTCCGGCCAACACGTTTAAATGAACCTTGTTTGTTACATTTTAAAAGATTGTTTTAAACGTTACAATGTAAATGTTGACTCAGTAGCTACCATTAAATGTTTCAACCTCAGTGACTTTCTTTGATGCGCTGTTAATTTTAGACGACTTGCAATTTTTTTTTTTTTTTACATGAAACTTGTATTTTTTTATAGGTATATAAATGTCAATTGCTGTGGATAAACGCATCAGCAAATCAATTAATATGACATGTAGTTTACTAGCTCGCTATTTATTAATTCATTTATACATTTATAATGTAAACATGTATTCATTTCTACATTTATTTATTTAAACATATTTATTTCTAAATGTATTTATTCCTCTATGCATTTATTTAAATCATTTATTTATTTCTACCAAATAAATAATTCCTTTATTTATTTTTAAACGAGGAACTACAATTTATCAGAGATTGAGACAAGGAAGCTACATGCCACTCTTGTGTGCAATTCCATTCTATGGTATCTACCAAACAAACAGGAAACTAGAAATTTTGAGACAGGAAATCAAAGCTGGTCAGGCTTCGATGTAAGCTTAAAAAAGGAAACATTTCAACAACTGCGCAGTGGTGCAGCGGGTTAAGGTCGTGTGCTCTTCAAGAGCGTCATGTTGCGAGTTCAAACCTCTGTGTTTTACTTTGTTTCTCACTGCGATATGTGCTGTTTTAAAACATAATGTCTTTAATATAAATGGTGTGGATATCAAACTGCTTGCACACCCTGGTATGTTTTGACGTTGACCAACATGTGGAATCACATGATTGGTAGAGGTCCAGTTATTTAGCTTTTCTGTTTGAATAGTCGCTACACATCCTTAAAAAGTAGACGGAAGAGGAAGAAGAAGAATAATAATTTCACCTTAGTTTGATGACTTATATCTCATTGTGTATAAGATGTATGTACCTTTTTTTCACATTTGAGGTAAGAAAGTTTCAGTCTTTTGATACGGATACAGATGGTAATTCAAAGTGATTTAGTTTTGCTGCTGCAACATGGTAAAAACAGCTAAACTCTTTGAGCTGTCTAGAGACTCTCGGTAGTTTCAAACAAGTTTTCCTAACTTGTACGAGGAATTACCGTACCTACCTTTCCTCTCAATCAGTTTTTGTGGTTCTTTGTTATTGTCATTTTGTTACAGAACTGTGGTCATGTGTAATGTGTTTTCATTATGATAATAAAGCTACAGTTATAAAATAAAATAAAAAATTGTTGAAAAAAAATAAAATAAAGCTACAGTTACTTGAAATATATATACAAAAATATATATAGAATATATATACAGAATGATGCACATGTATTTGACTCTATTCACATCTCCTCACATTTAAAATCCTCCACAGGCTGGGAGCCTCTCAACTCAGATTAAGGTTGATACTGTATAAATGCAGAACCAATCGTTCCAGATGGATGAGACCATTCATTTTTAAATACATGTAATTTGATTTTTGTATTGGTTTTATTTGTATTGAGGCAGGGAGGCTGCAGTTGTTTCTAAGCGACAATGAATCTGGAATAACATTCTTAGGGTTCGTGTCATACGACTTTGTCTCATCAAAGCCGTTTCTGGTGACGTGCAGTGGATTATATTTGGAATCTTTGGTTCTGTCGTTTTTTTTCTCAAATAAGATGACAAATTAATAGCTCAGTTGGTTAGAGTGAAAGAAACTTTCCCCAGTCAGCCCGGCTAGCTCAGTCGGTAGAGCATGAGACTCTTAATCTCAGGGTCGTGGGTTCGAGCCCCACGTTGGGCGTCCTTTTTAAATACAAATTGTAGATGTTTCTTCGAGGCAACGGAGCAATGTCTGATTCTGTTCACATTGTATACAGTATTGCAACAAAATTACTTTTTGGTCATTGTCAAATAGCAATTGCTCTTGTAAAAAGCATGCATCGTTTATAGCTATAACGATATTGAAATAAATAATCTTACTTTTTTGGGTTGGCTTCAATCCGTTTCTTTTTTTACAATTGTCATTACATCATTCATGCAGCAACAGTTGGTATGTGCGTAATAAACCCAATCGGGCCTTGATACAATAGACAACCCTAGCCTGTGCTGAAATAAATAATGCAGTTTTCTACTGTAACAAACGCAGCTTGTCAGGATTCTATTATGGTGTTTCCGAGCTGTTGAACGTTTCTCATAATACACAGGTTTACTGGATTGACAAAAAGGCGATTGCCAAAAAGAATGCTATCTCGAAACACTAGTCTCGTCAAGCCGAAATAGCTCAGTTGGGAGCGTGTTAGATTGAAGATTTAAAGGTCCCTGGTTTGATCCCGGGTTTCGGCAAATAGCAAGACTATTTTTGTTTTGTATTATTTTGAACTAAAAAACAGAGCACAATTTTTGCTTCAGTGTAATTGGAAGAAATAACAATTTATCAGAGTGCCATTTTCTAATGTGATTAAGAAATGCAAAAAGCATCGTCCCTGGGTGGACTTGAACCACCAACCTTTCGGATAACAGCCAAACGCGCTAACCGATTGCACCACAGAGACCAACCTGTTAAACCATAAAAACGAACTTGCTTCAGCACTCTAGCACAAGCAAGGACTGTAAAGAATTGTGTGTGTTGGTTTCCGAATGGAGGCGTGGGTTCAAATCCCACTTCTGACAGTTGACTTTTACTTATTTTTAAAATGAATAAATGTGTTCATTTTATTATAAAAGATTTTCAAGGAAATCAACAGCTGATAGCAAACTCTTGTCACCACTCAATACCATTTTAATTTCTGCCTCGTCAAACAAACTCAAGCCACAGCACACAGCGATGCTGCATCGGGACACAGAGATGGATTTTAAAGCGACTGAATCAACAAGCTGAGACTACTTTTTGAAGAAATTGAAAACATACCTCTAGTCGAAATATTTGCTATTTAGTTAATCCATTTATTTTTTGAATTTGCAAATGGCAGACTACATTGCCAAAAATCTGACAATCTGAATTGCTCATATCAAGCTGTGATGTAGCCTATGAGAATCGCTGGCATAATTCAGGGGGAATTAGCTCAAATGGTAGAGCGCTCGCTGAGTATGAGAAAAGTAGCGGGATCGATGCCCGCATTCTCCAAGTAGTTTTAATATATCTGCGTATTTAGTCCCAACACATTATGGAGATACATACAGTGAGACAAGTCTTTGTAACAGACGCCCGCCCTACATGTGTATTTTAAAGCAGTCTGCTAATTTGTAATATTCCCGACTGAAAAAACTGCAGTGCGCCCTCCATCGTATGCCTTCCGAGAAGCACAAAGGGAGATTTTTTATATTTTTTAGCAATTGAAGAGTTTGTGTTAATTGAGAATAAATATAAATGGCTTGAAGTTTGCTTTAATTTGTAACGTTTGTAATATTAGTTTTTTTTACCATCATTGTACTGTATACTAGCTACTGTTACATGTCCAGGAATTTGGTATTTATCTTCCCATATGGTCTAGCGGTTAGGATTCCTGGTTTTCACCCAGGCGGCCCGGGTTCGACTCCCGGTATGGGAACATCTTTGTTATTGTCATTTTGTTACAGAACTGTGGTCATGTGTAGTGTGTTTTCATTATGATAATAAAGCTACAGTTACTTGAAATTATATATATATATATATATATATATATATATATATATATATATATATATATACAGAATGATGCAATGTATTTGACTCTATTCACATCACCTCACATTTCACTGGTTGCCTACGAGGGCTTGAGAGGGGTGACGTAAAAGTGAGAGAGAAAGAGCAAAGTTTAGACACATAACATACAACAATCTGACACTCGCTCCCGACGGGTCAGGCAGCATCCTCTGGCTGCTGGGCATTTAGTGGAACAAGAGACAGGAAGGGGATGAACAGGACAAAAGGACAGATCCTTCGCAACTCAGTGCAGCATCCTCAGGCAGCTAAGCTGTCAGCTGGGCAGCGTGGAGAGCTTAAGAAAAGTCTCGGGTCCGTTTAGGACAGACGAAAACAGAGAAACCACCCCCCCTCAGTCGGGGCCCGCTCGGCTGGTGGAGGCACGGCCTACTGCATGAGGGGGCTGAAATGGTCCTGGACCTGAAATGGAAGAGAGGAGATGGGACAGCAAGGTTGAGGCCTGGAAGGCTTAGCGCATAAGCAGCAGAAGAACAGGATGTGGCCGGGGGTCCCCTCAGGCCGGCGAGGAACAGCCGGGCGGCAGTGGTTGAGACAAGAGGCCGAGGGAGTGAGACTCATAATTCATAAATCAAACAGATTTCCAGTCTCGTACCATGTATTAAAGCTTGTAGTATCTGAGAGGATGAGCGGACAAGAGGCTAAATTGCTGAGGAAGTCAAGCTCTCTGTGTATATATATATATATTTTAGATCCAGGTATTGGAGGAAAGCTGGAGCGTTGGAAGCTCTAGAGGAGAGCAGTTGCAGATTTGAACAGTAAACTAAAGCAACTTTGTATGCTGCAATAGTGAGCAGATCTGAAGAGGGAGCCGAGATTTGCTATAATGAGAGCATATTAACAGTAGAGACGAGATCTGCTGAACGATCTGAGGGAGTAGACGATGGAATGCTGTCAGTAGTGTGCAGTGGCCTGCTGTAGAGAGCAGAGAGCTGCTGAATGCAGTGGAAATTGGTATTTGAGAGTTAAGGCGTTTTTAGATGATGTCGGAGATGGGTCTGCCTTTGGGCAGAGATGAAGAATGCGTAGATCTGAGGCCTCTGCAGAACCTGAGAGGATGAGAATGCGTTGCTCGGAGGCTGCTGCAAAACCTATTGATTTGATCAGGAGCAGTCTAAGAGTGTATTGTCTATTGCGGTGTAAATGTTGATAATCGTAGGACATAGTTTCCGTATGTGCCTGGAAGCTCAAATTGAATGAAATGGACTTTGAAAGTTGTATTAAGTGCCTTGATGAAGTTGGGGTCAAATGAGGAAGTGCAAATCCGGGAACAAGAAGGTTGCAGGAATGGCCTGATGCAGGGAAGCTGGAAAATTAATGTGACGGTGGATTCTTAACATCTCAGAAAGCTGATAAGCATGGCTTCATGACCAGATCCTCGAGGGAAGGGTTTGGATTTGAAAAATTCAAGTTAATATATGTAGCAAAAGAGGTTGAGGCAGGAGGGGACTGAGAATCCCTCGAAAAGACAACGAACTGCAGGAATTGATAGAAAGTTTGGAGTGTGCGAGAGTCGCAGCGATAGCAAATCAGTTTAAATTATGTAGAGCGTGTGGTGTTATGCTGCCATCTAGAGGTTGTGATAAGAATTGAAACTATTGGCTTCAGTGAAGCAGGGTAGCATATATTTGGTTATTGCGATTGAAATCCTTGTCTGTGTATAAAACATTTGCTTTAGAACAGTTAGTGATGATATAAGTAAGTTAACGTAGGTCTAGAAGAGGAGCCTGCAGTATTTAGATGTCACAATTCGGCGAGTTGAAGCTCTCATGTTGCAAAAGCGCAGCAGCAGGAGCCAGAAGATTGCAGTAGTGAGGCACAGGCTCGCATTGCCTGTTAAAGCTGCCTGGTCGCCATGGCAACTTACCACTCCCAGGAGTCACTCGATGAGGCGTTGCCGTGGTAACCATGGTCTGTGAGGCGCCGGTGTGAAAGAGCTGCAGTGCAGCGGTGACGTCGGAACAGTCTTTCTGATGAAAACGCAGAGCAAGCTGAGAATGACGCTGCGCTTTGAACGGCGCAGACTGAGCAGGTAGGAAAATAGCAGATACTATCTTGCGAGCGCTGAGCAGAGAAATGGCCTGCAGTGAAAGAAACGAACAAAAAACAAACACAGACAAGGAAGCGGAAATAGTGCTGGGTTAAAGTAGAAAAAGAGAGAGATAGACAGGAGTGACAGCCAATAACATACGTGGAGCAGCGCTGGCCCTGCCCTAATAATTGACGTGGCGAGCGCTGCATTGTGTGATTGGCTGGAAATACTAAATGAGGCTGAACTGGGATCAGCTTCCACCCGGAAGAGATCGCGGACGCTACCGGGCAGGACGCCACGGAGGGAAGGAAAGACAGGCTAAAGAAAAGGATTTAGGATAAGAAAAAAAGCAGCGCAAAGAGCGAGAGAGCCCTCTACACCATCCCCTGAATTACACCTAAACACTAACATTAAAAAGGGCCGGCCCTTAGTAGCAGTGTGATAACACGGCAAAACAAAAATCAATATCAAAAGTGGTGCTGAACACAATCCAAACATTCAAGTGAAAAAATAAAGAAAGAAACAACGAAACGAATCTCAAATACAACGTGTCCCAACAGGGAAAGAACACAAAGCAAAATACATGAAGTGCACTTCTAGTAAAGTAATTAACTGCTATCAGGCTCTAGTACTTTAAACTATAGACTATCACGACTACCCGTGATCTGTTAATCAAATGCACAATCAAACAATCACCTTCGAATTAGTAGTTTAAAACACACACGTCATTGTGGTTACAACAACCATAACAATAGATGATAGATAAACAAAAGCACAAACACAATACACCTTCCCTAATACGGAGCGTGGAGGCTAGAGTTGTTAGTATTAATTTGAATTTGGTACTTATCTCTACAGAATGTTATAACTGTAGATCTCAAGATCACCAATAACACAACCGGCAAAAACAGAGAGAACGTCTCGATGCAATCACACGGAAGCGAGTTTTCAAACACTCACGACAAAACCACCCAATAATCCTGGCGTCTCCTGTTACCTCCACACTCCGTTCACACTAAAACAACTCCTCTCTAATAATGATTGATTTGGTTTAAATATGTTTGGTACAAAGGGGAGACAATTAACACTTAACAAGCTGCCGGTATGTTCTCAATTGGCACTTGTGTTCTTAAAGGCATAGCGTGCATTTACATTAAATAGGTTCTACAATGCAAAAGCAAGTTTTGGCATTTTTGCATTGCCTGCCTCGTCAAACAAGCTCGAGCCACAGCAGTGTTGATGCATATATATATATATATATATATATATATATATATATATATACATACATACATACATACATACATACATACATACATACATACATACATACATACATACATACATACATACATACATACATACATACATACATATATATGAGCCTATGAGAATCACTGGCACAATTCAAGGGGAATTAGCTCAAATGGTAGAGCGCTCGCTTAGCATGCGAGAAGTAGCGGGATCGATGCCCGCATTCTCCAAATAGTTTTAACGTATCTGCGTATTTAGTCCCAACGCATTATGGAGATAAATACAAAGTGTGACAATTCTTTGTAACAGAGTCGCCCGCCCTACATGTGTATTTTAAAGCAGTCTCCTAATTTGTAATATTCCCCAGACTGAAAACTGCAGTGCGCCCTCCAGCGTATGTCTTCCGAGAAGCACAACTTAACAGTTAAGTCTAGATGTAACGTACCAGATTACATAAACACACCTTGTGTTCAGATTTAAAAAAAAAAAAAAAAAATGTATGGGTCCTCTATGGGTAGAGGCAGATAAGCTGCGTACCTGCGTAACCAGTCACACGGCAGCGGCCGGGCCGAACCATGGAAACGTTACAAATCAGAGATACGGTATGCAAAGTATGCAACTATCTCTCTCTCTCTCTCTCTCTCTCTCTCTCTCTCTCTCTCTCTCTCTCTCTCTAATATAAATGTAATGTTTTGCACTGTAAGTCGCTCTGGATAAGATCGTCTGCTAAATGACTAAAATGTAGATGTAATAAACGGGGTGACGTTATCTAACTTTAACGAACAAACTCGCCTGGATAAAAAGGAAGAGCAACACTGATGCTACTAATCATGCTCGTTATTTGGGATATTATTCAATCTAACGTTAGCTAACGTTACCCAGTTGACTACATTAGCTAGGTACCGGTGGTGCTTGCTAGCTGGCTAGATAACACTAGCTAGCTTCTAACATAAGTTAGCTAACGTTACTACTTCAACTTATCTGGGGGCGGCTAGCGCAGCAAGATATGTACAAGCATTGTTAGGTCAAGTCGTTGGTTTTTTATTTTTTTTATCGATACTACTGCTAACTTACCTGTCCTCTCATTCGCAACTCGACTTGCTCTCAAAAGCGCGCACTCGTTTGGCAATGCGTTGGCTGATGACGTTTCCAACTCATTTTCTATTGGCCAACTGACCACGTCAATCAAACATCGAATTTTCAGGCAATGCGATCCAATCTGATCTGGTGTCCGCGGCTCCGGGCAACTTCATCCTGCAGCAGTTGCCATGGAAACGTTTAAAACTCCGCAACAAACTTTAATCAAATGCACAGCTGTACAGAACACACCCCCTCAGACATGTGCTGTCTATTCAACCAGTTAGTTCAGATGATCGCTGATGATCCTTGTCGGTGACAGTCCAGTTTGATCCGCACGTACTTCTGCCAAACTTAAATTCAAAGTACAATCTTCTAAATGGGTTATTATTATTATTATTATTATTATTATTATTATTATTATTATTATTATTATTATTATTATTATTTATTTTAATTAACGTACTGACTGACAATTAGAGGACTAATATGAAAGAGGTGCGTGCATCAATTGCAGCTAATCAGCTCCCATTAGCACCTGAACCTCTTTATAAACCCATTGCGCTCTAAGGAACACCAAACTCAGCTACTGACGGTTTTGTTTTTATTATTGTTTCTTTATAACGGTGAAAGAAGTTCACGGTCGGGGCTGCCTTGGATTTAATGATGCCGTGTTGTCTTAGATTTGGGTAAATGTTGATCTTTTCTCTACTTTAGAAACGTTCATTTTATTGTGTGTTTCTCACTTGCGTGTTTTTTTTCCAATGCAGAATAACATTGCTGTTGGCAGTGTTAGTCACTGAAGTTTGGACGCAGAACCCCCCTCTAGGTACGATAACGGTCGCTTCAGCAGAGCTGTCCTTTCAGCTTCCTGTTTATTTGCTGGTTGTGTGTTTTCAAGTATCGTTGTCTTCTGCAGGCTCGGTGAGGACAGAATGTCAAGGGAGTGTTATGATGATGACGTTGGATAAGTCTTTTGTTGGAAAGTATTTTCGCATCAATGTGATTGGTGAGTGATCATTTTTCTTGAATGGAAAGCTTTTGATGTTCAAAGCCTGTTTGACTCGTAATGTAATTTATTATTATTATTATTATTTATTTCTTAGCAGACGCCCTTATCCAGGGCGACTTACAATTGTTACAAGATATCACATTATACATTATTTCACATTATACAGATATCACATTATTTATTTTTTTAACATACAATTACCCATTTATACAGTTGGGTTTATACTGGAGCAATCTAGGTAAAGTACCTTGCTCAAGGGTACAACAGCAGTGTCCCCCACTGGGGATTGAACCCACGACCCTCCAGTCAAGAGTCCAGAGCCCTAACCACTACTCCACACTGCTGCCCTAATAACCTGAATTAAGTACAGAGTACTCCTGCGCCTTATGGCAGCAACCAGGCTTTGTTTTTTTTTTTCAAATGCAGGGTATGAAACTCTTGCGTTAGCTTCAAAAGCATGTTGCTGATCACACTAAATAGACCTGTGCTGCTACAACATTACTCAGATTTGTTGACTGCAAGTGCGCAGAAATAGAAATCATTTACTCTAAACCCACTGTTCTACTAATAGTTTTAAAAATTTCAATAAGTAGATGGGACGGGGCGGTGGGGGTGTTCACTTTGTTATATCTCTACCTTGCTTGATCACGTGTACGGTTTCTTAAAAGGCCATCTGAATTTCTTTCTACAGACAATAAGGGGACGCTTGTGTCCCTCTCTCCAAGACTGGCCGCACAGTGTGGATATAGCTTCACTGTTGACTTCTTGGGAAATGCCAAGTTCCTTGCTTCTGTGCTGAGCTGCTTTGCTCAGAACACAGTGAGTCCTCATTTTATTTCTTGTAAACTTGTTTCTAATGGTGACATGCTGGGACTAACTTTAGCCTTTGTTTCCAGAATGATGAGACCTACAAGCTGACAGTACAAATCAGTGTCTTCTCAAACAGTGCTATGACTTCAGCTTCCTCCTATGTTCAGAGCATGACATGCCGCTATTCTCCATGGGCAGAGAGGGAGATTCTGTGTGAAAGAAACTACATGGAGGTATAGGCTGTTGGGATGTGATAATGCTGTTCAGTATAACTTGTTGGGTTGAGTGGGTATTTAATTGTCACTGCAGAAGTGCTTCACTCATGACTAATGTGAATTCTATTTAGGTTTCTGTGAGAAGAGGTGTTCCACTTATTGAGCCAAACTTTGTTCAAGATGATCCTGATTGGTCCCTTGCGTACCCAGAGGTAGAATCATGTGACTTTGCATTTGCTTCATTCATGTCCCCTTGGTCTTGCCTATTGAAGTCTACTCTACTGTCTCGTCTAGAGGAAGCAAAATCTAACGGCCCCTTAACTTAAACCTGTCTGCCAATTGGATGGCCATATACGAATTGTGTGACATTTAAGGCATTGGCTTTGCGTACATGTATTCTGTGATTGCTTTGATAGAAATTGATTGGAGAAATTAACCCTTTCTTGTTGGTGTAAGCCTTGTATTTCAACCACTGAGGTAGTGGCTTCATATGTGCAGGGCTATAAATCCTTCATGATAAATGTGTCCTGATTTACTTTTTTGAGGACTGCTGCATAGGAGCAATTTAGGTATCCTAAAGTTTGGTACACTGATGTATTAAGGTCCAGTACAAATGAATGGCTGTAAACTCTGCCTGTATCGGATCCAGACAACATGCTTTCACATAGGCTTTCGTACGAAGTTGCATTTGAGGATTTACTCTGTTCCATTAGAGATGCCTGGTGAACCTAGAACGGTTTCAGTGATGTGTCATTAAACTTTCAACTTTCAGTTTTATTTCCTGTTTATTAAACATGACATCTGTTATGACAAATTCTTTTAGACTGGGGATGCTTTGTGTTCAAACTCCCTAATCTAATGAGATTTTCTTCTGCTAGGCAACTGCTGCTGACAACAGCATCTGGAAAATTGTGTTCCATCTCCCAGCAAATAGAAAGACAACCATGACTGTTGCTCGGGGCATGACAAATGGCTATGGCATAAACACTACACCAACTCGAATTCTGGTTAGAGCTGCATACAACTCCACAGAAAGCCAGCCTCAGGTGGTAAGTAGTCTAGGCTTCATTGTTGTGTAGTACAGTATATCCAGACTATGAAGGTTGATTTAGTCTTGCTTTTATTTTAGTAAAAGTTCCCCCTCCCCTCCAACAGATCCAAACTGTACCAATGGCTGTGCTAAGATCAACCACCTTTTATAAGCAAAGATGGATGGTCATGATGGTGGACACTGCAGTTACATGTCCTACTGGTGAGTAAGCTTATGGAGGGCAACGGTGCTCAAGAACTGTTCTAGGCTGAAGTGTGAGTTTTCTATACCAAGTCTATGGTGTTCCTTTCTGTCAGATGGAACGGCCTTCACAGAACAGATGATTACATGGAATGTTCCCCGTGTTCTGCCTCCTCTTGTTCCGACACCACAAATTACTACCCTTGATGTTCAAATGGGAGTTGATGGCCGCAAGCTTGACCCTGCAACGATTCATAATAGAGATTATAAACTGGATGTTGGTCCCCAGCTAATCACTGTAAAAATTCCTGTGGGAGCTGATGGTGGATATTACAAGGTATGTAGTTCAACATCTTCTAAATCCTTCTCATTTTAAAGCTTTCCTCCTAAGATGCTTCTGTGCTTTCAGAGCCATGTATTGGACAACGCCTATGTGATCTCTTACTCTATTGAACCAATGCTGGAGCATACCTGGCAAGATGGGCCTGAGAAGACCAAGTACACAGTACTTCATCCAATAACCACTCCTTTCATGCCTCGGCCACCAGTTGTCACAAACAGTATGTAGAACTTGTCCACATGCAGTAAATCAAAGGGATTTGTTGCAGTGCTCCACTTCATATCCTTCATTTTAACTGCATGCTTTAATTTCAGACACTGTTCCTAAAGCCAGAGTGTTCAATGTGACCCTGGGGACATTCCTGCCTGATGTGGAGCTGGTCAAAATTATAGTTGGACCAGAGACGTTAACTGTGCCAGAAGCCAACCTAAAAGGTTATAATGTCCAGGAGCATGTCTTTCCCAATGGATCCAAGACCTACACTCTCCAGGTGCCATTTGAGGACCCCAATGTGAAGCAAAAGGTAAAATCCCACCTGTTCAACCATCCAATTGCCCTTTGAAAACACTTGCTTCCTGTGGACGTGTTGCTTGCTGTCTGACTTTGGGTTTAATCCTACAAACCTTTGCTCTTCTTTCAGGTAACTCCTCCAGACACCAGAACCTACATTCTGCCCCTGACCTACTTGCTGAATATCGTGCCAGAGAATACACCCTTTACTCATCCTGCTGTAGTCGAAGCCATTCTCAAAGACATCAGTAAGTGCCTGACTATTTGGTCTACAACTACCTTTTTCTAACCAATCCAGTCCATTGCTCTGACAACTGGTCTTCCTCTTGCAGTTCCACCTACAGTAACTGGCTACTGTGATGGTGCTGCATTCTATACCATGGTAACATATGGCAACATGGGTCGCAACTGGATTCCTTTTGTGGGCTCAAGAGAGCTTGGTGGAAGTCTGCTTGCCCTGTACAAGTATAATGCCAACTCTACCAATTTCTGGATGACTGTCCCATACAATTCAGTTGATGCCACATATGAAGTAAGTGATGGAACTTTAAAATGTGTTTAGCTGTTTTGGGTTCACCACATTACTGACCTGATGTATTGTCTCTGTAGGTGATCAGTTCTTCAGGCATCAGAAGCAGGCTTGACTTGACCTTGAAGGATATTGGGACCATGGTTGTGGTGGCTGACTTCTCCCTGTCCTGCAGTTTCCCTACAAAGATGATTGGTAACTCTCCTACAAACAAAGCATTCTTTAGAATAGCTGCTTTTGAGATTGGCACAAGGCTGCATGAAGTGATATTGAAGATATAATCTGTTTCCTTAACCTGGCTCCAAATGCTGTGTTTCAGATTGCTTCACCAATGGAACTATGGCAGCTCTTGCTGTGAAAGTGGAATCTGTCCCCAGCTTGTCTCCAAGTCAACTAACTCTAAGGGATCCGAGTTGCCGACCTCTTCAGTCTGATGCTATCAATGCCGTTTTCTACTTCAATGTCAACTCCTGTGGCACAACTAGAAGGGTTAGTATTGACCATATTTTGAGGAGGTTCAACATATTGACAAGGTGGCCACAACACCCCTGGATCAGTCTGGGGAGCCATGGTGACCTGTGTTTCTATCCGCTGAATTGTGGACATCTGAAGAATGCCACCTTTGTATTGAACTGCTTGTCCAGTTGACAAAGGTGTTGTGACACATGACATGACTATTGGTTATGGCATTGCATGTGCTGCCTATAGACCTTTTGGGTCAATGGCAGTGAACTGGAAGGAGCGTACTTACTGGGGATAATCCCGTGGTGAGGCTGGGACTAAACTAATACATGAGTTAATAACAATTGCAGCTCAAGAGTCACCAGCTGTGTATTTGGAACAAATCCAAAATAACTGCTGTTGCCCTCCTAGAGGTTACTAAAACAATACCATATTAGTCTAGCAGTTTCTGTAGACAGACTTGTGGTATCATACTAACTGTAACAATCATGAGGTCCCAAAAAAGTGTTCAATTATGAAATTGCAATATTCATTACCAATGGGTGTTTTTTTTTTTTTTTAAATTGTGAAATTGGTTAGTTAGTACACAGCTGGGGATGATCCCGAGTACCATATTAGCTAGTCTGCAACTTGGTATGCAGCTCCATACTAAATCTACAAATTCATTGCAACCTGAGCCTTTGATTTCTCTTCCAGTTTGACAACAACCTCCTGACTTATGAGAATGAAGTGCTGTTCACATCTTACCGGTAAGGATTGCAATCAAATTGAGTATCCTTGTGGTTGAGGCTGAAACTCTCCTAACCCCATCTCCTCTTTCCAGGTTGAGAGTTGCCTGTCACTATCTGGTCAATGACACCAAGGTAGTGCAGTTCTTGTACCAGAATAATCCTGCACCTGTAGTCCAGCCTGGCTTGGGGGACCTTGCAGTCATCATGCGGCTTGCATTGGGTAGGACTTGGCAATTGAAATAATATAGATGCTCTAACCTGTTTCCACCTATAAAATTCTCCCTTGCATCTCTGCAGATTCTACCTACAACGACTTCTATGGAGCTCGGGATTACCCTGTTGTGAAGTACTTGCGAAGACCCTTGTATTTTGAGGTAGAGCTCCTGTACAGCAGGGATCCACAGGCTGAATTGTTTTTGGAGAACTGCTGGGCAACCTATTCTGCCGACAGGAATAGCTCTCCCAAGTGGGATGTTGTTGTGGACAGGTAAGATGCTGGAATATGATATTGCTCCTACAAAAACCTAGGAATTGGAGTTGTGGCTGATGTGCTCCTGACCTACTTTCTCTTTCTAGCTGTGAGAACTCTGCAGATGAGTACTTGACCATCTTTCACCCAGTCTCCAGCAATGCAAGAGTGCTGTTCCCTTCCCATCTGAAAAGGTTTGAAGTGAAAATGTTTTCCTTCACAAGCGGCCGGGATGCACTGAAAGGACAGGTAAAGTGGAGTGTTGGGATGGGTGTCTTGTACCACAATGCCTGGTTTGGATTGCTTTGCAAGCAACAAATAGTCACTGTGCTCAAATCTTTAGTGAGTTGGAATGAAAACATATAACTGCACATTTGCAAGAAACACTTACTATGATGCAATATATTTGTTTTTCAATTCAGTAATCCTCATTGGATGATGGTCCTGCCTGATCTATTGATGCTTGTTTTACTTGACAAGGTGTGCTGTCTTTCAGATTTACTTCCACTGCAGTGTTGTGATATGTGATTCAAACCGGCCATCAGACGGCCTCTGTAGCAGACGGTGCATTCCAGGGAAACAGAGGCTTGGTAAGAGCTCTGTCTGTTGGGGGGAGGGGGGGACATTTTGCATGCATTTTTGTCCATTTGTTTTGATGGACTCCTCCTGTAGGTCGCAGTGCTGAAGGGATGGATGGTGATGCAATAAAGGCATTTGTGTCTTCTGGCCCAATTGAGCTGAAGAGAGATGGATCCCTTCACTTTATGCCTAGAAGCGGTAATATGCATGATGTGAACTCAATTGCAGATAAAGTAAAATATATAACTATCTCTTTATATTCCACTAACTATTTCTTTCTTCTCTTGCAGGCCAATTCAATGTGTGGTCCCTTCTGGGAGCTGCAGTGGGTGTGTGTTCAGTGGTTTTCTTTGTAGCTGGAGTTGTATATTTTTGGAAAATGCCCAAAAGTGTGTATTGATAAATAAAAATCTTGCTTGTAAAGGCTGTTTTGGTTTGTATTTTTATTATTTTTTTTTTTCTTTTGGGTGCTTGACTAATTCTACATAGATTATATATTGGTGTGTGTCAGAATGGCCATGTTAATGGGATTCTCTCCTCTTACTGCATTGAATGCTTTGCTTGTTTCCTGATCAGGCCATTCTCAATATGGTGTGTTACTCAAGGACCCTTCATTAATTCATTGTGAACCCGGGGCAAAGACTTTCCTCCTCCATGGAGCTGTAACCCTATTTTTATATTCCTTCTTGCTTTTGATATGCTGCCTTCAGTATGCAAAGTTTTTAGGGTGAAATTATCAATATATATAATTTATTATGTTCTAGCATCAAAGTGTGTACATTTATATGGGCTGTCTTTTTTTCTGTTATGAATGCGAGTTTTTATTTTGTTCACTGCGGTTTATACGTCTTTTACTGGCAGTGGTCCCTGGTGAGAGCTCCAAGTGAGGTATCAGTTTAACTTTTTCAGTTTTAACACTGTGTACAAATGGTTTTTTTTTAGTTAAACAAACCACTACTTGGCAACATGTTCTCTTGTTTGTTTTGACTGTGGTTTATGTAGTCTGTTACTGGATAAACTCATTTTACGAAACACGTTCCATAACAAACCGGTACACCCGATGCGGGGAATCTTTAGATCCGCGCACCAGTCCGAACCAGAAGTTCCATTCTTTGAGCTGTTAGGTAAAACAGGAGGACTATATAAAATATGTAATTAATATGCAAGAAAGAGAGGGCTGAGTTCACTACAGCCGCTGGCAACCCCTTGTGTAATGTGTTTATTATATAGAGGACGCTGAGTTTGATGCAAGACTCAAGCAGACACATTCATATTATTAAACCTGCTCGCAGACTCTCTGGCGCCGTCACTCTGAGTGCTCTTTGAAACAGACTGGGTTTGTATTTATATTCACGTTGGGTTAATCAGAGATGACTATCAGCGGCCCGTCTGTAGTACTACCGGAGATTTTAATTGCACAGTTTGTACCGCTCTGTGCAGCGCCGTCCCGTTTGTAACACGGTACGTGAACTGCATTCTGCAAAACAAAACATCACAGCAGCAGCAGCAGCTCCATCTACTGGACAAAACCCAGACATGCACGTTGAAACAATGATCCAGTTCAATATCTACAAAGAATGAACAAGAAACTATTAGCGAAGCCCCAAAAAAGAAAATATTCTACAAAACAGTTTAAAATCAAATATTTAATTGTTAATCTTTGTTAATTTAAAGTCTTTATTTGTCAACAACAACACACTTCTAGACCCATTTAATAATAGCATTAATACACTCCAGAGTCTGTGTGTTATCATGAGATATATCACCACTTCCTGGGCGGTTGAAGAACTCCACTTCGTCTAGTGCCTCCCAACGCACCCAAGGCGTGGTGATATTACCTCATGATAACACACACACCCTGTCGTGTATTACTGCTTCATTAATGTAGTCATTAGGTTTATATGTCACATTCCTTTGTTGTCACTGTATTGATTTAGATATTCGGGTTGGATACCTCGGAAGCCAGCGGAACTCCAGCGTTTCTCCGACAACCACTGATAACCCCTCCCGTGATGATCGGCGCTGCCATGACAACCCATGACATCACCCGCACAAGTTACAACACGGCGAGTCATTTTTTGTAGCACAGTATTAACGTGTTATTGTTTTCACAAAATAACATCAATAAGATTATCAGATCACCTGCTAGTGTGTACCAAACAAAACCTCAAATATCAGTGAATTGATACAGAGACAAGCCGTGACACCAGCAAGGGGTTAAAATGAAATTAATAAATAAATTACCACATGAAACAAAAGTACATGTTGGTGTATTTTAATCAAAAATCCATGCATCCATAATTCTGATTATTTATCTAAATAATCTCACAGCTAATTCTTTACAAATGATCAATTTCTATATTTCTCGGAGTGCTACTGTGGTGTTATAGTTTAACATATTAATGGATTTTAGAAATCATCTATGCTAGTCTCAAACAGTTTTAAATATAATTTTGATTTAAATGGCAGGTAGTATATCAATCAATTTCTAAAACAGGTCGCATTTTGTAATTTAAATATGCCTACGTATGAGCTACCAAAACGTATTTTTGTTTCATGTCGTTATTAATGTATTTACTTATTTATTTGGTTAAAATTTAATCCAGCCTTACATTTTAACTTCTTGAAGTTACCACAGCGTGTCTATGTATGAATTACTGACGAGTAATATTTGTGATTTGATTATTCTAGCAGATGAACTGATAATGTATGGATGTTATTTTGTGAAAACAATACAATATTAAAAAAGAAATACTACAACATTTAATAAATAAATAAATTATACACTAAACTGTAGCACATTTGTTTAATCTTAATATCATAACAAATATACTTATTATGAATACGCACTTCCTTTTATTTGTTGGAAAACGGTCTGGAACTGAAGTATTTTTTTTAATACAGTGCTATTTGAGTATTTAAAATACGGTTTTCTTCAAAATTAAAATGCCAGCAACGGTGTGTTAATTTAACGAAGCGCCTAACGCCGCTCGGAACGTTCGCATTTTTAAATCCTAACGGTCTCTGCTCAGCTGAGTGGAATGTTCACGAGCCGGTTGCCTAGCAGCGTCTCCCCCTCCTTCTCTGCCCCGCCCTCTCGCCCTCTCTCGTTGCTCCAGCTAGGAGTTCAAATTTAGCTTCGTTATATTAGCGCAATTCTTTACTAACTTTTACAAATTAGCTTATTAGGGGCTTCGTGTTTTTAAGATGGTTCAGGTGCAGTCCGGACAGACTGACTGGAGCATCATTACAGTATACCGCACTGCTCTTTTTAATGCTAAATATGTATCTGGTATTCTAAGTATTATCTACAATTAATAATTCAGCTATATTCATATTCAGAATGTAATACAGTATTAAGACAGGGTCCAGTATTATAAATAAATAAACATGCTTTAAGAGAAACAGCAGTGATGTTTATTGTCCATTCCCATACATTCTCTATATGTTTCTACATTGTGGTTGCACAGGGACAAAAAAAATACTAGAGCCTACAATTAACCAATATAGAAAGGAAGGGGGGAGAAATGTATTGCCTGTGTGCAGTACCTTACACTTTTCTCTATTAAATGTCATTTGCCATGTGTCTGTCCAGTTCTGAATGCTGTCTAGATCATTTTGAATGACCTTTGCTGCTGCATCCAGGGCGACTTATAGTCGTAAACCAAAATACATTTCAAGAATCACAGTACAAGTATTAATACAATTAGGAGCAAGATAAATACAATGACTTTGGTTCTAGCAAGTACAAGTATGACAAAATACAATTCAATAACGGAGCAGATAACAGTGTCAGTTACAGTTACATCAGGATATAATTAAATACAAAATACTACAGATTAAATAACACACAGATTAGAGTACTCTCAAGTACAGGATTAGATGCAGTAAAATAGGGGGCAGATAAGAGCAAGTAAAGCGCATTTAAGGAAGAGTGATAAGTGTCCAGTGGGAAAAACAGAGGAGTTCTACAGGTGCTGTCTGAAGAGGTGAGTCTTTAGGAGGCGCCGGAAGGTGGTCAGGGACTGGGCAGTCCTGACATCTGTAGGAAGGTAATTCCACCACTGCAGGGCGAGGGTGGAGAAGGAGTGGGTTCTAGAGCATCATCAGCATAGAAATGGTGTGAGAAACCATAGGATGGAATGAGGGGGCTCAGGGAGCGGGTGTAGAGAGAGAAAAGGAGAGGACCCAAGACTGACCCTTGGGGGACTCCTGTTCAGAGAGGCTGAGGTGTGGAAGTTGCTCCACGTCAGGTTACTTGGTAAGTGCGGTTGGAGAGTTAGGAGGAGAACCAGGCCAGAACAGTGCCAGAGATTCCCAGGTCAGCGAGAGAGGATAGTAAAATTGAGTAATCGACAGTGTCAAAGGCAGCAGAGAGGTCGAGGAGAATTAGGACAGAGGACAGAGAGGCTGCTTGGTGACAGACAGGAGGACGGTTTCAGTGGAGTGAGCAGAGCGGAAGCCAGATTGGAGAGGGTCGAGCAGAGAGTGGTTGGACAGGAAAGCAGAGAGCTGTCGGTGTACAGCCTGCTCGAGGGTTTTGGGGAAAAAGGGTAGGAGGGAGACAGGATGGTAGCTCTGGAGGGAGGTGGGGTCGAGGGTGTTTTTTGAGGAGGGGAGTGATAGAGGCTTGTTTGAAGGCAGAGGGAAAAAAACCAGAAAGGAGAGGTGTTGAGAAGGGAGGAGATGAAGGGAAGTAGAGCAGGAGCAGCAGCTTGAAAGAGGTGAGTGGGGAGGGGGTCCAGGGCACATGTGGTGGGTTTGTGACCCTGGAACAGGGAGAGGTCAGAGTCTGAGAGGGGAGAGAAGCTGGAGAAGGAGGGTGAGTTAGTAGGGGATGTAGTGGGTGTAGGGGTTGGAGCAGGAGGGGGTGCGGGGGAGGGAGAGGTGTTAAAGAGTTTGCGGATATCTGAGATTTTAGAAGAGAAGAAGGAGGCAAAGTCATCAGAGGAGACAGAGGAGGGAGGAGGAGGGGGGAGGGTTTAGGAGGGAGGAGAAGGTAGAGAATAGTTTACGTGGGTTGTTAGTGGAGGATTGGATTACAGATTGGAAATAAGCACATTTAGCAGAGGAGAGAGTAGAGGAGAAGGAGGAGAGGAGAGTGCGGTAGAGGTCTAGGGCAGCAGGGAGTTTGGTTCTCTTCCATTTCTTTTCAGCAGATCGCAGTGTGATTCTTGCTGAGCGGAGCGCAGAGGAGAGCCAGGGTTGGGGAGGGGAGGGGAGGGGCGAGCAGGTTTGGAGGTGAGGGGACAGAGGGAGTCGAGGGAGGAGGTGAGTGAGGGGAAGAGGGTGGAGGCAAGGACAGAGGGGGAAAGGGGAGAGAGAGAGAGATTCCGTGTGAGCAGTCACCAAAAAGATGTGCTCCTGAAGAATTTGTATTTATACTATTTCTTAGTGAAATGAAATGCTAAATTAATAACACAAAGATATGTAAACAAATATTGAATCAAAATAGAAAAGAAAAATAATTTAAACAAAAATAACAAGCACATGAAAACAGAAGAAAAATAATCAAACCTACCCAGGATCCACAGAGAGTAGGAAATAAACAAAAAAACACAGAGAGAGAGGAGGGAAGAATAGGAGAGAGAGGAGAGAATTAGGAAAGAAAGAAAGAAAGAAAGAAAGAAAGAAAGAAGAGAAAGAAATCAAAGAAAGAAGAAAATAGAGGTAAAAGGTAAGCCTCTTATAGCTGCTACAGTTAAAAATAAATAAAATAAAATAATAATAATATAATTTTTTAAAAAATAAATAAAATAAAATACAAACAAATAATATAAACAAAGTGTAGTTACTCTAAAAGTACAGTGGTTCTAACTGTTCAAATTCAAAAAGCAGTGGCAGTTGGAAGCAACCGTTTGAAATTGGAACTTTAAGTGTAGCAAGTTGTGGTGGTTGCCATGGAGACGAAGCAGAGTGCAGGCAGCAGGGAGGTGCAGCACCCTGCAGAGCTGAGCAACACACAGACCAGGAGGCAGCACAAGATCAGTGTGCTGAGAGACAACCCTGAATGCCTGTACTCCGACTACACGAACACAGGAGGCAAGAGGATAAAAAACAACCTCATCTTCCACACTGAACACCCCCAAACCTGGCATGCTGCTATATGTAGCAAGCACAGAAACATTAAAAAAAGAGGGATCTGGCACGGAAGACAAATTACTGTGGGAGAGGACTCAGACCCAGACAGCACAGTCCTAACTATAAACATATACCACAATGGGACTGTGGTGATCCAGGGAAATGAGGCCAGCCTTGACCTCTTTGAGGAGTCCTTTCAACCCCTGAAAGAAGAGGTGGAGAGAGAAAAAACACACCCGGCAACCACCGACCCTGACGACCCCGGCCCTGAAAACAGCACCAATCACAGATGACACACCCGACGCCAGCCAGCTGCCCAGCTGCACCCAGCACCTGCGGGAGAGCCTGGCCCAGCTGGAGCTGGAGTTTGCTGAATTCAGGGAGCTCACCCTGGCTAGCTTGTCCGACACCAGCCTCACCTAGCAGCTGCGAGACGAGGTGAGCCAGGTGAAGAGAGAGAGCAGGGTGGCCGTCAGTGAACTAATTACCGAGGTGAGAAACCTGCAGCTGGAGAACGAAGACCTGAGAGCCCAGCTGGCCAGTGTCATGGAGGACATAAAGCGCAGAGAGAGGACCCACACCAAGGAGCTGCAGGGGCTGAGGGAGCAGCTCCACAGACACACAGCCCCTCCCTGCACCACCACACACAACACAGCCATCACACCCCCCACCTCCCCCCCTGACACACACTCCACTCTCCCCCCTGACACACAGCCCCCCCCTGACACACAGCTCCCCCGTGACACACAGCCCCCCCGACACACAGCTCCCCCCTGACACACAGCCCCCTCCTGACACACAGCCCCCTCCTGACACACAGCGCCCCCCTCACACACAACCCCCTCCTGACACACAGCCCCCTCCTGACACACAGCGCCCCCCTCACACACAGCCCCTCCCAAACACACCAGCCATAAGGAAGACCAAAGCAGAAGTGGCCCTTCTCACTGACTCCAATGGGAAATACCTCGACACGCGGAGGCTGTTCCCCGGCCGTCAGGTGAACAAGATACGTTGTGTGAACACGGAGCGAGCCCTGCAGCTGCTGGACCGCCACACTCTGGGGAGCCCAGCCTGCATCGTCATCCACACCGGCACCAACGACCTGGGCTCCCTGCGCCAGCACACCGGCAGAGCCATGAAGAGAGTGGCAGAGAGAGCCTCGCTGGAGTTCCCCGACTCCAGAGTGGTGATCTCCACACTGCTACCACGAGCCGACACCCCCCCACACATCATCGAGGCCATCAACACAGAGCTAGCCAGGGGCTGTGCCACCCTGCCCAATGTGCACCTGGCACACCATCCTGCTGTGGGCCCCTGGCACCTGTACGACAAGGTGCACCTCAACAAGAAGGGGGTAGGGGTATTCGCCAGGACCCTGAAGGATGCAGCCCTCGGCCGTGGCCCAACCAGCCCCCGTCTCAACACCCCCAGCAGAGCCAAGCGGAGCAAGAAACCCCCAGGTGCCACAACACACCCCCCCGCGCCCCACACCCTCCATGCAGCACCCCCCCAGCCCCCACGCACCTGGCCTGCCTCCCCCAGGCCTCCTCCTGCCAGGCCCAACGCCCCCCAGCAGCAGCTCAGCTACGCCGCAGCCCTGGCCCAGCCGCCCCCCCACGCCACCAATGAGCTGGGTGAGATCAGGCAGCTCCTCAGCATGCTGTGCTCCAGACTGCTGAACTGAGCTCCACTGCACCCGGGAACAGCACTACCTGTATGTATACATCTGGATAGCTCGATACACATTGAAAATATACATGAAAACTAAAAGTAATACATAAACAGGTAAATAAATTATATATATATATATATATATATATATATATATATATATATATATATATATATATATATATATATATATATATATATATATATATATATATGTGTATATGTGTGTGTATGTGCACGCGCATGCATATATATAGTGTTAAAAAAAAAAAAAAAAAAAAAAAAAAAAAAAACCCTGCTCTACATACATATCTATAGATATGTGTATATCTCTATGTATGTATGTATATATGTATGTGTGTGTATGTATACGGTATATATATGTATGTGTGTACTTATATACAGTATAGATAAGTACCAAAATCTATTCTTGTGTTGCTGTTTGCATTGCATTTCACTAGAATTAATAAGTATAAAAACAAACAAAAAAAAAAAAAAATATATATAAATAAAAATAAACATGAGATCTTTTTCAGTGAGTTGTTGGAACATACAGGGTTTGTATTCCTCGGCTTTCGGGCTGAAGAGCACAGACCCTGAGTTTATTAAAAATGTAAATAACTTAGACGTTCTCATTTTGTTAGAGACGTGGTGCCGCACAGACGTGATCACTCACTGCCCCTCAGGCTACAGGGAGGTAATAGTGCCCTCTATCAAACTGAGTACTGTCCGGCGCGGCAGGGACTCAGGGGGGATTATAGTGTGGTACAGAGGGGAGCTCGCCAACTACATCAGCCCAGTCAAACAGGGCCAAACACACACATGGCTCAAAATTAACAAGGGACTAGCCCAGTGTGAAAATGATATTTACCTGTGTGCAACATACACGCCCCCTTCTGAATCCCCCTATTATAATGAAGAATATTTTAACACCCTCCACACAGAGATCAGCTACTTCCAGGTCCAGGGGAATGTGCTGCTCTGTGGGGATTTCAACGCCAGGACAGGCTCAGAGCCTGACTGTATAAACTCCCAGGGTAACAGGCATGTATTTGGAAAGAGCCCTCTGTACCTCTCACCTACTACAATCCAGAGAAACAACCCTGACCCTGTCGTAAACAAGAACGGGAGAGAATTAGTGCATCTCTGTCAAGCCCTGGGTCTGTACATCGTTAATGGCAGGATCAGAGGGGACTCTTTAGGGAGGTTCACGTTTTGCTCAGCTCTTGGGACAAGCGTAGTCGACTATGCCATCACTGACATGGACCCCTCCTCTCTTAATGCATTCACTGTCAGGCAACAAACCCCTCTATCGGACCACAATCAAATCACTGTGTTCCTGAAAAGGACAGGTCAGTCTAGCACCACACAGACACAGCCCAGTAAGCTGTACAATCTGAATCAAACATACAGATGGGCTTCAAATAGTGCAGAGGAATTTAACAAGGCAATCAGTTCTACTAAAATAACTAACCTCATGAACACTTTCCTCAACACACAATACCAACCAAATGTGTCAGGACTAAATCTGGCAGTTAAAGACATCAATAAGATATTTGAGAATGCAGCCACAATGGCAAATCTTAAAAAGAACAAAAAGAAAGTACAGCAGAAACAAAAACACAAACAAAGCTGGTTTGATGACGAGTGTAAATCTATTCGAACAAACCTAAGAAAATTATCTAATCAAAAACACCATCAACCACAAAACCCAGATTTACGCCGGAGGTACTGTGAGACCCTCAAATACTACAAACACACCCTGACACAGAAAAAACAAAAACACACAAACAAAACCCTCACTGACATAGAACAAGCTGTCGACAAAAACCAGTTCTGGGAAATGTGGAACAATTTAAACTCAACAAAAAAACAAGAACTGACAATACAAAATGGAACAACCTGGAAAAATTATTTTGAAAACCTTTATAAAGATATCCCTCAAAAAGATCTAACAGATACACAAAATGAAACTAGAGAAAAACTTAACTTACTAGAAAAATCAATTAAAGATAACCAAAATCCAATTGATGCTCCAATCACCCCACAAGAATTAACAAAGAAGCTCCAGGCACTTAAACCTGGAAAAGCCTGCGGCCCTGACAGCATCTGTACTGAGATGCTAAAACACAGCAGCCCTAAATTACAGGAGGCAATGCTTAAATTGTTCAACATGGTACTAAGTACTGGTTACTTCCCTGACATCTGGAACCAAGGGCTTATATCCCCAATTCACAAGAGTGGAGACAAATTCGACCCCAACAACTACCGGGGCATCTGTGTGAGCAGCAATCTGGGGAAGGTGTTCTGCAGTATCATTAACGCCCGGATACTGGCCTTCCTTACCGAACACAATGTCCTGAGTAAGAGTCAGATTGGATTCCTACCAAACCATCGCACAACTGACCATATTTACACCCTGCACACCCTAATAGATAAACATGTACACCAAAAAAGTAAAGGCAAAATTTTCGCCTGCTTCATTGACTTTAAAAAAGCCTTTGATTCAATTTGGCATGAAGGTTTATATTATAGAATTCTTCAAAGTGGTGTAGGGGGTAAAGTCTATGATATAATAAAATCAATGTACACAGAAAACAAATGTGCAGTAAAAATTGCCAACAAAAGGACAGATTTCTTCACTCAGGGGCGGGGGGTGAGGCAGGGCTGCAGTCTGAGTCCAACACTGTTCAATATTTACATCAATGAGTTAGCAACGATGTTGGAACGGTCTACAGCCCCTGGCCTCACATTACATGACACTGAAGTCAAGTTCCTGCTCTACGCAGATGACCTGGTCCTGCTGTCACCCACAGAGCAGGGGCTGCAGCAGAGCCTGGCACTGCTAGAGCAGTACTGTCAGTCCTGGGCCCTGGCAGTAAACCTCAAAAAGACCAATATAATGATTTTTCAAAAAAAGGCCAGATCTCAGGGAAACAGATATCACTTTACACTCGGCAACACCACCCTAGAGCACAGCACCAGCTACACTTACCTGGGTCTGACCATCAGTGCGTCAGGCAGTTTTAACCTGGCAGTGAATGCACTAAAAGCAAAAGCACTCAGAGCTTTTTATGCCATCAAAAGGAGATTCTATAAAATCAATATACCTGTCAAAATCTGGCTAAAATTAATTGACAGTGTTATCCAGCCCATTGCGCTGTATGGAAGTGAGGTATGGGGTCCACTCAGTCAACAAGACTACACTAAATGGGACAAACACCCAATCGAGACCCTGCATGCTGAACTATACAAGAATACACTGCAGGTGCAAAGAAATACACCAAACCACGCATGCAGGGCAGAATTAGGCCGATATCCAGCTCTTATTAATATAAAGAAAAGAGCACTCAAATTCTGGTTGCACCTTGAAAAAAGTGAACCTGACTCACTCCAGTACAAGGCCCTCCAGACCCAAGAGCTCAGCCCTGAAAAGAGTCCCCTATGCCAGCTGGCTTTGAAGCTCATCACACTGACCCCCTTCAATACTAACTCCAACCAGCTTCAGGTCAGCACTGCTTACCAGCCCCCAATCAGAGTAAACCAAATTATAAAACAAACCAAAAACTCCTATCTGGAACACTGGGACACAGAAATAAAATCCCAAAATAAACTTGATTGCTATCGGGCCCTAAAAAGAAACTACAGCCTAGCAGAGTATCTCTCCACTGTCAGAGATACGAAGCAGAGACAGATCCTGACCAAGTACAGGCTCAGTGACCACAGCCTGGCCATAGAGACAGGCAAACACAGGCAGACCTGGCTGCCCAGAGAAGATCGGCTCTGTGGTCACTGCGAGACAGGAGAGGTGGAAACTGAGATGCACTTTCTCCTACACTGTATAAAATACAGCCATATCAGAGAATCATTCTTCATTAAAATACAAGAAAAATATCCTCTTTTCAGACAAATGGCAGACTCAGAGAAACTTGCTGTCCTCCTAGGGGAGGGACACACAGCTCCACTGGCTGCCAAATATGTAGCCACCTGCCACAACCTGAGGGGCACGCAGTGACATGGCACAATTTAATAGTTTCAATATTATTATTTTAATATTTCAATTTCTGTATTATTATTATTTATCTTCTATTTTATTTATTATTATTTTGTTACCATTGTTC
>NC_081220.1:787500-792500 GCF_902713425.1 Acipenser ruthenus
ACAAAAATAACAAGCACATGAAAACAGAAGAAAAATAATCAAACCTACCCAGGATCCACAGAGTGAAGGAAATAAACAAAAAAAACACAGAAAGAGAGGAGGGAAGAATAGGAGAGAGAGGAGAGAATTAGGAAAGAAAGAAAGAAAGAAGAGAAAGAAATCAAAGAAAGAAGAAAATAGAGGTAAAAGGTAAGCCTCTTATAGCTGCTACAGTTAAAAATAAATAATAAAATAATAATAATATAATTTTTAAAAAATAAATAAAATAAAATACAAACAAATAATATAAACAAAGTGTAGTTACTCTAAAAGTACAGTGGTTCTAACTGTTCAAATTCAAAAAGCAGTGGCAGTTGGAAGCAACCGTTTGAAATTGGAACTTTAAGTGTAGCAAGTTGTGGTGGTTGCCATGGAGACGAAGCAGAGTGCAGGCAGCAGGGAGGTGCAGCACCCTGCAGAGCTGAGCAACGCACAGACCAGGAGGCAGCACAAGATCAGTGTGCTGAGAGACAACCCTGAATGCCTGTACTCCGACTACACGAACACAGGAGGCAAGAGGATAAAAAACAACCTCATCTTCCACACTGAACACCCCCAAACCTGGCATGCTGCTATATGTAGCAAGCACAGAAACATTAAAAAAAGAGGGATCTGGCACGGAAGACAAATTACTGTGGGAGAGGACTCTGACCCAGACAGCACAGTCCTAACTATAAACATATACCACAATGGGACTGTGGTGATCCAGGGAAATGAGGCCAGCCTTGACCTCTTTGAGGAGTCCTTTCAACCCCTGAAAGAAGAGGTGGAGAGAGAAAAAACACACCCGGCATCCACCGACCCTGACGACCCTGGCCCTGAAAACACAGCACCAATCACAGATGACACACCCGACGCCAGCCAGCTGCCCAGCTGCACCCAGCACCTGCGGGAGAGCCTGGCCCAGCTGGAGCTGGAGTTTGCTGAATTCAGGGAGCTCACCCTGGCTAGCTTGTCCGACACCAGCCTCACCTAGCAGCTGCGAGACGAGGTGAGCCAGGTGAAGAGAGAGAGCAGGGTGGCCGTCAGTGAACTAATTACCGAGGTGAGAAACCTGCAGCTGGAGAACGAAGACCTGAGAGCCCAGCTGGCCAGTGTCATGGAGGACATAAAGCGCAGAGAGAGGACCCACACCAAGGAGCTGCAGGGGCTGAGGGAGCAGCTCCACAGACACACAGCCCCTCCCTGCACCACCACACACAACACAGCCATCACACCCCCCACCTCCCCCCCTGACACACACTCCACTCTCCCCCCTGACACACAGCCCCCCCCTGACACACAGCTCCCCCGTGACACACAGCCCCCCCGACACACAGCTCCCCCCTGACACACAGCTCCCTCCTGACACACAGCCCCCTCCTGACACACAGCGCCCCCCTCACACACAACCCCCTCCTGACACACAGCCCCCTCCTGACACACAGCGCCCCCCTCACACACAGCCCCTCCCAAACACACCAGCCATAAGGAAGACCAAAGCAGAAGTGGCCCTTCTCACTGACTCCAATGGGAAATACCTCGACACGCGGAGGCTGTTCCCCGGCCGTCAGGTGAACAAGATACGTTGTGTGAACACGGAGCAAGCCCTGCAGCTGCTGGACCGCCACACTCTGGGGAGCCCAGCCTGCATCGTCATCCACACCGGCACCAACGACCTGGGCTCCCTGCGCCAGCACACCGGCAGAGCCATGAAGAGAGTGGCAGAGAGAGCCTCGCTGGAGTTCCCCGACTCCAGAGTGGTGATCTCCACACTGCTACCACGAGCCGACACCCCCCCACACATCATCGAGGCCATCAACACAGAGCTAGCCAGGGGCTGTGCCACCCTGCCCAATGTGCACCTGGCACACCATCCTGCTGTGGGCCCCTGGCACCTGTACGACAAGGTGCACCTCAACAAGAAGGGGGTAGGGGTATTCGCCAGGACCCTGAAGGATGCAGCCCTCGGCCGTGGCCCAACCAGCCCCCGTCTCAACACCCCCAGCAGAGCCAAGCGGAGCAAGAAACCCCCAGGTGCCACAGCACACCCCCCCGCGCCCCACACCCTCCATGCAGCACCCCCCCAGCCCCCACGCACCTGGCCTGCCTCCCCCAGGCCTCCTCCTGCCAGGCCCAACGCCCCCCAGCAGCAGCTCAGCTACGCCGCAGCCCTGGCCCAGCCGCCCCCCCACGCCACCAATGAGCTGGGTGAGATCAGGCAGCTCCTCAGCATGCTGTGCTCCAGACTGCTGAACTGAGCTCCACTGCACCCGGGAACAGCACTACCTGTATGTATACATCTGGATAGCTCGATACACATTGAAAATATACATGAAAACTAAAAGTAATACATAAACAGGTAAATAAATTATATATATATATATATGTATATATGTGTGTGTATGTGCACGCGCATGCATATATATAGTGTTAAAAAAAAAAAAAAAAAAAAACCCTGCTGTACATACATATCTATAGATATGTGTATATCTCTATGTATGTATGTATATATGTATGTGTGTGTATGTATACGGTATATATATGTATGTGTGTACTTATATACAGTATAGATAAGTACCAAAATCTATTCTTGTGTTGCTGTTTGCATTGCATTTCACTAGAATTAATAAGTATAAAAACAAACAAAAAAAAATATATATATATAAATAAAAATAAACATGAGATCTTTTTCAGTGAGTTGTTGGAACATACAGGGTTTGTATTCCTCGGCTTTCGGGCTGAAGAGCACAGACCCTGAGTTTATTAAAAATGTAAATAACTTAGACGTTCTCATTTTGTTAGAGACGTGGTGCCGCACAGACGTGATCACTCACTGCCCCTCAGGCTACAGGGAGGTAATAGTGCCCTCTATCAAACTGAGTACTGTCCGGCGCGGCAGGGACTCAGGGGGGATTATAGTGTGGTACAGAGGGGAGCTCGCCAACTACATCAGCCCAGTCAAACAGGGCCAAACACACACATGGCTCAAAATTAACAAGGGACTAGCCCAGTGTGAAAATGATATTTACCTGTGTGCAACATACACGCCCCCTTCTGAATCCCCCTATTATAATGAAGAATATTTTAACACCCTCCACACAGAGATCAGCTACTTCCAGGTCCAGGGGAATGTGCTGCTCTGTGGGGATTTCAACGCCAGGACAGGCTCAGAGCCTGACTGTATAAACTCCCAGGGTAACAGGCATGTATTTGGAAAGAGCCCTCTGTACCTCTCACCTACTACAATCCAGAGAAACAACCCTGACCCTGTCGTAAACAAGAACGGGAGAGAATTAGTGCATCTCTGTCAAGCCCTGGGTCTGTACATCGTTAATGGCAGGATCAGAGGGGACTCTTTAGGGAGGTTCACGTTTTGCTCAGCTCTTGGGACAAGCGTAGTCGACTATGCCATCACTGACATGGACCCCTCCTCTCTTAATGCATTCACTGTCAGGCAACAAACCCCTCTATCGGACCACAATCAAATCACTGTGTTCCTGAAAAGGACAGGTCAGTCTAGCACCGCACAGACACAGCCCAGTAAGCTGTACAATCTGAATCAAACATACAGATGGGCTTCAAATAGTGCAGAGGAATTTAACAAGGCAATCAGTTCTACTAAAATAACTAACCTCATGAACACTTTCCTCAACACACAATACCAACCAAATGTGTCAGGACTAAATCTGGCAGTTAAAGACATCAATAAGATATTTGAGAATGCAGCCACAATGGCAAATCTTAAAAAGAACAAAAAGAAAGTACAGCAGAAACAAAAACACAAACAAAGCTGGTTTGATGACGAGTGTAAATCTATTCGAACAAACCTAAGAAAATTATCCAATCAAAAACACCATCAACCACAAAACCCAGATTTACGCCGGAGGTACTGTGAGACCCTCAAATACTACAAACACACCCTGACACAGAAAAAACAAAAACACACAAACAAAACCCTCACTGACATAGAACAAGCTGTCGACAAAAACCAGTTCTGGGAAATGTGGAACAATTTAAACTCAACAAAAAAACAAGAACTGACAATACAAAATGGAACAACCTGGAAAAATTATTTTGAAAACCTTTATAAAGATATCCCTCAAAAAGATCTAACAGATACACAAAATGAAACTAGAGAAAAACTTAACTTACTAGAAAAATCAATTAAAGATAACCAAAATCCAATTGATGCTCCAATCACCCCACAAGAATTAACAAAGAAGCTCCAGGCACTTAAACCTGGAAAAGCCTGCGGCCCTGACAGCATCTGTACTGAGATGCTAAAACACAGCAGCCCTAAATTACAGGAGGCAATGCTTAAATTGTTCAACATGGTACTAAGTACTGGTTACTTCCCTGACATCTGGAACCAAGGGCTTATATCCCCAATTCACAAGAGTGGAGACAAATTCGACCCCAACAACTACCGGGGCATCTGTGTGAGCAGCAATCTGGGGAAGGTGTTCTGCAGTATCATTAACGCCCGGATACTGGCCTTCCTTACCGAACACAATGTCCTGAGTAAGAGTCAGATTGGATTCCTACCAAACCATCGCACAACTGACCATATTTACACCCTGCACACCCTAATAGATAAACATGTACACCAAAAAAGTAAAGGCAAAATTTTCGCCTGCTTCATTGACTTTAAAAAAGCCTTTGATTCAATTTGGCATGAAGGTTTATATTATAGAATTCTTCAAAGTGGTGTAGGGGGTAAAGTCTATGATATAATAAAATCAATGTACACAGAAAACAAATGTGCAGTAAAAATTGCCAACAAAAGGACAGATTTCTTCACTCAGGGGCGGGGGGTGAGGCAGGGCTGCAGTCTGAGTCCAACACTGTTCAATATTTACATCAATGAGTTAGCAACGATGTTGGAACGGTCTACAGCCCCTGGCCTCACATTACATGACACTGAAGTCAAGTTCCTGCTCTACGCAGATGACCTGGTCCTGCTGTCACCCACAGAGCAG
>NC_081220.1:797500-822500 GCF_902713425.1 Acipenser ruthenus
TACACGAACACAGGAGGCAAGAGGATAAAAAACAACCTCATCTTCCACACTGAACACCCCCAAACCTGGCATGCTGCTATATGTAGCAAGCACAGAAACATTAAAAAAAGAGGGATCTGGCACGGAAGACAAATTACTGTGGGAGAGGACTCTGACCCAGACAGCACAGTCCTAACTATAAACATATACCACAATGGGACTGTGGTGATCCAGGGAAATGAGGCCAGCCTTGACCTCTTTGAGGAGTCCTTTCAACCCCTGAAAGAAGAGGTGGAGAGAGAAAAAACACACCCGGCATCCACCGACCCTGACGACCCTGGCCCTGAAAACACAGCACCAATCACAGATGACACACCCGACGCCAGCCAGCTGCCCAGCTGCACCCAGCACCTGCGGGAGAGCCTGGCCCAGCTGGAGCTGGAGTTTGCTGAATTCAGGGAGCTCACCCTGGCTAGCTTGTCCGACACCAGCCTCACCTAGCAGCTGCGAGACGAGGTGAGCCAGGTGAAGAGAGAGAGCAGGGTGGCCGTCAGTGAACTAATTACCGAGGTGAGAAACCTGCAGCTGGAGAACGAAGACCTGAGAGCCCAGCTGGCCAGTGTCATGGAGGACATAAAGCGCAGAGAGAGGACCCACACCAAGGAGCTGCAGGGGCTGAGGGAGCAGCTCCACAGACACACAGCCCCTCCCTGCACCACCACACACAACACAGCCATCACACCCCCCACCTCCCCCCCTGACACACACTCCACTCTCCCCCCTGACACACAGCCCCCCCCTGACACACAGCTCCCCCGTGACACACAGCCCCCCCGACACACAGCTCCCCCCTGACACACAGCTCCCTCCTGACACACAGCCCCCTCCTGACACACAGCGCCCCCCTCACACACAACCCCCTCCTGACACACAGCCCCCTCCTGACACACAGCGCCCCCCTCACACACAGCCCCTCCCAAACACACCAGCCATAAGGAAGACCAAAGCAGAAGTGGCCCTTCTCACTGACTCCAATGGGAAATACCTCGACACGCGGAGGCTGTTCCCCGGCCGTCAGGTGAACAAGATACGTTGTGTGAACACGGAGCAAGCCCTGCAGCTGCTGGACCGCCACACTCTGGGGAGCCCAGCCTGCATCGTCATCCACACCGGCACCAACGACCTGGGCTCCCTGCGCCAGCACACCGGCAGAGCCATGAAGAGAGTGGCAGAGAGAGCCTCGCTGGAGTTCCCCGACTCCAGAGTGGTGATCTCCACACTGCTACCACGAGCCGACACCCCCCCACACATCATCGAGGCCATCAACACAGAGCTAGCCAGGGGCTGTGCCACCCTGCCCAATGTGCACCTGGCACACCATCCTGCTGTGGGCCCCTGGCACCTGTACGACAAGGTGCACCTCAACAAGAAGGGGGTAGGGGTATTCGCCAGGACCCTGAAGGATGCAGCCCTCGGCCGTGGCCCAACCAGCCCCCGTCTCAACACCCCCAGCAGAGCCAAGCGGAGCAAGAAACCCCCAGGTGCCACAGCACACCCCCCCGCGCCCCACACCCTCCATGCAGCACCCCCCCAGCCCCCACGCACCTGGCCTGCCTCCCCCAGGCCTCCTCCTGCCAGGCCCAACGCCCCCCAGCAGCAGCTCAGCTACGCCGCAGCCCTGGCCCAGCCGCCCCCCCACGCCACCAATGAGCTGGGTGAGATCAGGCAGCTCCTCAGCATGCTGTGCTCCAGACTGCTGAACTGAGCTCCACTGCACCCGGGAACAGCACTACCTGTATGTATACATCTGGATAGCTCGATACACATTGAAAATATACATGAAAACTAAAAGTAATACATAAACAGGTAAATAAATTATATATATATATATATGTATATATGTGTGTGTATGTGCACGCGCATGCATATATATAGTGTTAAAAAAAAAAAAAAAAAAAAACCCTGCTGTACATACATATCTATAGATATGTGTATATCTCTATGTATGTATGTATATATGTATGTGTGTGTATGTATACGGTATATATATGTATGTGTGTACTTATATACAGTATAGATAAGTACCAAAATCTATTCTTGTGTTGCTGTTTGCATTGCATTTCACTAGAATTAATAAGTATAAAAACAAACAAAAAAAAATATATATATATAAATAAAAATAAACATGAGATCTTTTTCAGTGAGTTGTTGGAACATACAGGGTTTGTATTCCTCGGCTTTCGGGCTGAAGAGCACAGACCCTGAGTTTATTAAAAATGTAAATAACTTAGACGTTCTCATTTTGTTAGAGACGTGGTGCCGCACAGACGTGATCACTCACTGCCCCTCAGGCTACAGGGAGGTAATAGTGCCCTCTATCAAACTGAGTACTGTCCGGCGCGGCAGGGACTCAGGGGGGATTATAGTGTGGTACAGAGGGGAGCTCGCCAACTACATCAGCCCAGTCAAACAGGGCCAAACACACACATGGCTCAAAATTAACAAGGGACTAGCCCAGTGTGAAAATGATATTTACCTGTGTGCAACATACACGCCCCCTTCTGAATCCCCCTATTATAATGAAGAATATTTTAACACCCTCCACACAGAGATCAGCTACTTCCAGGTCCAGGGGAATGTGCTGCTCTGTGGGGATTTCAACGCCAGGACAGGCTCAGAGCCTGACTGTATAAACTCCCAGGGTAACAGGCATGTATTTGGAAAGAGCCCTCTGTACCTCTCACCTACTACAATCCAGAGAAACAACCCTGACCCTGTCGTAAACAAGAACGGGAGAGAATTAGTGCATCTCTGTCAAGCCCTGGGTCTGTACATCGTTAATGGCAGGATCAGAGGGGACTCTTTAGGGAGGTTCACGTTTTGCTCAGCTCTTGGGACAAGCGTAGTCGACTATGCCATCACTGACATGGACCCCTCCTCTCTTAATGCATTCACTGTCAGGCAACAAACCCCTCTATCGGACCACAATCAAATCACTGTGTTCCTGAAAAGGACAGGTCAGTCTAGCACCGCACAGACACAGCCCAGTAAGCTGTACAATCTGAATCAAACATACAGATGGGCTTCAAATAGTGCAGAGGAATTTAACAAGGCAATCAGTTCTACTAAAATAACTAACCTCATGAACACTTTCCTCAACACACAATACCAACCAAATGTGTCAGGACTAAATCTGGCAGTTAAAGACATCAATAAGATATTTGAGAATGCAGCCACAATGGCAAATCTTAAAAAGAACAAAAAGAAAGTACAGCAGAAACAAAAACACAAACAAAGCTGGTTTGATGACGAGTGTAAATCTATTCGAACAAACCTAAGAAAATTATCCAATCAAAAACACCATCAACCACAAAACCCAGATTTACGCCGGAGGTACTGTGAGACCCTCAAATACTACAAACACACCCTGACACAGAAAAAACAAAAACACACAAACAAAACCCTCACTGACATAGAACAAGCTGTCGACAAAAACCAGTTCTGGGAAATGTGGAACAATTTAAACTCAACAAAAAAACAAGAACTGACAATACAAAATGGAACAACCTGGAAAAATTATTTTGAAAACCTTTATAAAGATATCCCTCAAAAAGATCTAACAGATACACAAAATGAAACTAGAGAAAAACTTAACTTACTAGAAAAATCAATTAAAGATAACCAAAATCCAATTGATGCTCCAATCACCCCACAAGAATTAACAAAGAAGCTCCAGGCACTTAAACCTGGAAAAGCCTGCGGCCCTGACAGCATCTGTACTGAGATGCTAAAACACAGCAGCCCTAAATTACAGGAGGCAATGCTTAAATTGTTCAACATGGTACTAAGTACTGGTTACTTCCCTGACATCTGGAACCAAGGGCTTATATCCCCAATTCACAAGAGTGGAGACAAATTCGACCCCAACAACTACCGGGGCATCTGTGTGAGCAGCAATCTGGGGAAGGTGTTCTGCAGTATCATTAACGCCCGGATACTGGCCTTCCTTACCGAACACAATGTCCTGAGTAAGAGTCAGATTGGATTCCTACCAAACCATCGCACAACTGACCATATTTACACCCTGCACACCCTAATAGATAAACATGTACACCAAAAAAGTAAAGGCAAAATTTTCGCCTGCTTCATTGACTTTAAAAAAGCCTTTGATTCAATTTGGCATGAAGGTTTATATTATAGAATTCTGCAAAGTGGTGTAGGGGGTAAAGTCTATGATATAATAAAATCAATGTACACAGAAAACAAATGTGCAGTAAAAATTGCCAACAAAAGGACAGATTTCTTCACTCAGGGGCGGGGGGTGAGGCAGGGCTGCAGTCTGAGTCCAACACTGTTCAATATTTACATCAATGAGTTAGCAACGATGTTGGAACGGTCTGCAGCCCCTGGCCTCACATTACATGACACTGAAGTCAAGTTCCTGCTCTACGCAGATGACCTGGTCCTGCTGTCACCCACAGAGCAGGGGCTGCAGCAGAGCCTGGCACTGCTAGAGCAGTACTGTCAGTCCTGGGCCCTGGCAGTAAACCTCAAAAAGACCAATATAATGATTTTTCAAAAAAAGGCCAGATCTCAGGGAAACAGATATCACTTTACACTCGGCAACACCACCCTAGAGCACAGCACCAGCTACACTTACCTGGGTCTGACCATCAGTGCGTCAGGCAGTTTTAACCTGGCAGTGAATGCACTAAAAGCAAAAGCACTCAGAGCTTTTTATGCCATCAAAAGGAGATTCTATAAGATCAATATACCTGTCAAAAAATGGCTAAAATTAATTGACAGTGTTATCCAGCCCATTGCGCTGTATGGAAGTGAGGTATGGGGTCCACTCAGTCAACAAGACTACACTAAATGGGACAAACACCCAATCGAGACCCTGCATGCTGAACTATACAAGAATGCACTGCAGGTGCAAAGAAATACACCAAACCACGCATGCAGGGCAGAATTAGGCCGATATCCAGCTCTTATTAATATAAAGAAAAGAGCACTCAAATTCTGGTTGCACCTTGAAAAAAGTGAACCTGACTCACTCCAGTACAAGGCCCTCCAGACCCAAGAGCTCAGCCCTGAAAAGAGTCCCCTATGCCAGCTGGCTTTGAAGCTCATCACACTGACCCCCTCCAATACTAACTCCAACCAGCTTCAGGTCAGCACTGCTTACCAGCCCCCAATCAGAGTAAACCAAATTATAAAACAAACCAAAAACTCCTATCTGGAACACTGGGACACAGAAATAAAATCCCAAAATAAACTTGATTGCTATCGGGCCCTAAAAAGAAACTACAGCCTAGCAGAGTATCTCTCCACTGTCAGAGATACGAAGCAGAGACAGATCCTGACCAAGTACAGGCTCAGTGACCACAGCCTGGCCATAGAGACAGGCAGACACAGGCAGACCTGGCTGCCCAGAGAAGATCGGCTCTGTGGTCACTGCGAGACAGGAGAGGTGGAAACTGAGATGCACTTTCTCCTACACTGTATAAAATACAGCCATATCAGAGAATCATTCTTCATTAAAATACAAGAAAAATATCCTCTTTTCAGACAAATGGCAGACTCAGAGAAACTTGCTGTCCTCCTAGGGGAGGGACACACAGCTCCACTGGCTGCCAAATATGTAGCCACCTGCCACAACCTGAGGGGCACGCAGTGACGGCACAATTTAATAGTTTCAATATCATTATTTCAATATTTCAATTTCTGTATTATTATTATTTATCTTCTATTTTATTTATTATTATTTTGTTACCATTGTTCCTTGTTTGTATATAGATGCATCTGTTCATAATATGTATGTATTTGCTTTGGCAACACTGTGGAAAATAAGTCATGCCAATAAAGCACTTTGAATTGAATTGAATTGAGAGAGCGTCCCGAGACTGAAGCAACACATCCAGGAGGAGAGACTGCTCCCTACGATAGAGCTGACAGCATTGAGGGTGTGTGTGTGTGTGTGTGTGTGTGAGAGAGAGAGAGAGCGTCCCGAGTCTGAAGCAACACATCCAGGAGGAGAGACTGCTCCCTTCGATAGAGCTGACAGCATTGAGGGTGTGTGTGTGTGTGTGTGTGTGTGTGTGTGTGTGTGTGCTTGTGTGTGTGTGAGAGAGAGAGAGAGAGCGTCCCGAGACTGAAGCAACACATCCAGGAGGAGAGACTGCTCCCTACAATAGAGCTGACAGCACTGAGGGTGTGTGTGTGTGTGTGTGTGTGTGTGTGTGTGTGTGTGTGTGTGAGAGAGAGAGAGAGAGCGTCCTGAGACTGAGGCAACACATCCAGGTGGAGAGACTGCTCCCTACGATAGAGCTGACAGCACTGAGGGTGTGTGTGTGTGTGTGTGTGTGTGTGTGTGTGTGTGTGTGTGTGCGTGTGTGTGTCTGAGAGAGCGTCCTGAGACTGAGGCAACACATCCAGGAGGAGAGACTGCACCCTACGATAGAGATGACAGCACTGAGGGTGTGTGTGTGTGTGTGTGTGTGTGTGTGTGTGTGTGTGTGTGTGTGTGTGAAAGAGAGAGAGCGTCCTGAGACTGAGGCAACACATCCAGGAGGAGAGACTGCTCCCTACGATAGAGCTGACAGCACTGAGGGTGTGTGTGTGTGTGTGTGTGTGTGTGTGTGTGTGTGTGTGTGTGTGTGTGTGTGTGTGTGTGCGTGTGTGTGTCTGAGAGAGCGTCCTGAGACTGAGGCAACACATCCAGGAGGAGAGACTGCTCCCTACGATAGAGCTGACAGCACTGAGGGTGTGTGTGTGTGTGTGTGTGTGTGTGTGTGTGTGTGTGTGTGTGTGTGTGTGTGTGTGAGAGAGACAGCATCCTGAGACTGAAGCAACACATCCAGGAGGAGAGACTGCTCCCTACGATAGAGCTGACAGCACTGTTGGGCGTCCTTTTTAAATACAAATTGTAGATGTTTCTTCGAGGCAACGGAGCAATGTCTGATTCTGTTCTGTTGTATACAGTATTGCAACAAATTTACTTATTTGTCATTGTTCTGTTTGTATTGAGGCAGGGAGGCTGCAATTGTTTCTAAGCGACAATGAATCTGGTATAACATTCTTAGGATTCGTGTCATACGACTTTGTCTCATCAAATCTGTTTCTGGTGACGTGCAGTGGATTATATTTGGAATATTTGGTTTTGTCGTTCAGTATTTTCTCAGACGACAAATTAATAGCTCAGTTGGTTAGAGTGAAAGAAACGAGCACCAGTCAGCCCGGCTAGCTCAGTCGGTAGAGCATAAGACTCTTAATCTCAGGGTCGTGGGTTCGAGCCCCACGTTGGGCGTCCTTTTAAAATACAAATTGAAGATGTTTCTTCGAGACAACGGAGCAATGTCTGATTCTCTTCATATTGTATACAGTATTGCAACAAAATTACTTATTGGTCATTGTCAAATAGCAATTGCTATTGTAAAATGTGTGCATCGTTTATAGCTATAACGATATTGAAATAAATAATCTAACTTTTTGGGTTGACTTCAATCCGATTCTTTTTTTTAGAATTGTCTTAACATCATTCATGGAGCATCAGTTGGTATGTGCGTAATAAACCCAATCGGGCCTTGATACGACACCCTAGTGTGTGCTGAAATAAATAATGCAGTTTTCTACTGTAACAAACGCAGCTTGTCAGGATTATTTATGGTGTTTCCGAGCTGTTGAACGTTTCTCATAATACACAGGTTTACTGGACTGACAAAAAGGCGATTGACAAAAAGAATGCTATCTCGAAGTTGAGAGGCACCCAACCTGTGCAGGATTTTAAATGTGAGGGGATGTGAATAGAGTCAAATACATTTGCATCATTCCGTATATATATTTGTATATATTTCTAGTAACTGTAGCTTTATTTTTTAATTTTTTTAATACTTTTTTTATTTTATAACTGTAGTTTTATTATCATAATGAAAACAGATTACACATGACCACAGTTCTGTATCAAAATTAAGTCGTAATTATATGGTTTCCATTGTAGCTATTTACACACACTGCTCTGTTGTCTCTCAGGGTGATATCTAACAAAACGACATATGCTGTGCTGCCATAATTGATTACATAGACTTTCCTGCCCCGTCTTGCTTTCTTCTTAGATGTGATCTCAGGTTCTGCTGAGTTCTGCTCCCTCGATCACATTCTGCAGCATCTCGCCTTGCTAATCACTCCCGTATGCTTTGGCGGCTTAACAGGTTGGTCTCTGTGGCGCAATCGGTTAGCGCGTTCGGCTGTTAACCGAAAGGTTGGTGGTTCAAGCCCACCCAGGGACGATGCTTTTTGCATTTCTTAATCACATTAGAAAATGGCACTCTGATACGCTGTTATTTCATCCAATTACGCTGAAGAAAAAAATGTGCTCTGTTTTTTCGTTCAAAATAATACAAAACAAATACCATCTTATTTGCCGAAACCCGGGATCGAACCATGGACCTTTAGATCTTCAGTCTAACGCTTTCCCAACTGAGCTATTTCGGCTTGACAAGACTAATGTTTCGAGATATAATTCTTTTTGGCAATCGCCTTTTTGTCAATCCAGTAAATTTTGTAGATCTTGTTATCTGCTATGTCCGCTCACGGTAGGCACTACGTGCTCGAGTGCTGTAGCAGCAGCCATGAAGCAAGTTCGTTTTTCATTTGAAATACATACACCCTGTACACACTGTAGTGTTTAGATGACTGGATGTGAGGAGCTTTGTGTTAACAATGGGAGAACTGGGCTGACTGGGGAGGTAACTGCTGACTATGTCCATTGTCTTATTACTGTAGAGGTGGGTTGTCGAAGATTTGTGGCACACTCTACAACCCGGTTTCTCAGAGACGTCGGATTCAGTGGCCAAGAGTTGCGTCGCACAGCAGGGTTTCCCCTGGGTTCTAGATTTTTGTAGTCACTAGTGACTAATCCTTTCTAAAAACATTAGTCACTCCAGATATTCAGTAGTCACTACTGGCGCTCAGCTCAAGTCTTCAAGGGTGTTATGAATCCTGTTTTTATGTTATACCTTAAATCACTGTATTGACCAAAACAATTATTTAATTTAAACCGTTTTAATAATGCTCTACAGTTTAAAAAAATTGGTAATGTACAGCTGTAAAGTTTTAGAACATTAAAATTCAAGAACCAGATTTATTTGCCCTTAAAAGCTACACAGACACAGAATGCATTATGAATTACTTATACCATGTATGTCTTTTTACAATAAAAAGAAGAAAAAAAACAGTGTTAGAATATTATATACAACCCATGGAAACAGAGTTTTCCAATAAGGCTGAAACTTTGCTGCTTGTTTTCTTTTTTGTTATCTGACACGTGTGAGCTTTGTTTGTTCTTTTTTGTCTGGTGTTCCGAATCCAAGTCTTCATTTTCTACAACTTGTTGTTCTGTTTGTTCTGTTTCACTCTTGCTGTGGCCACGCTGAAAAAACGAGTGGATTTTCTTCTGCGACATTTTACAGTATTGGCTAACAGTTTTGTTTCTTAATTCGCGCGCACAGGTTTACCGCAATCATGTATTTATATTGATGATAAAGTTATAGAAAAGAAGGTAAAGTTCACTATCTACGCATCTCTACAGCTGGCCTCAATACGAAAACATATTACTGGCATTTTTTAATTATTGGTGACTAAAACGTACAGTACTGATGCTAATTAAAAAACAACAATAAAACGCTTACCTAGTATCAGTGTCATAGATGTCCCTGCTTGTTACCACACAAATCACTGATAATGGCAGGGAAATTGGAGAGAGCTTCAGTAGCAAAACATTTTTGGCGTTTTTAATCTTTGATGGTATTTCGCCTTGATCGCCATTTGCTAGTAATGTACTAGTATTGAGCAAACAATCCACATTTTTTCACTGGATTGAAAGCTAAAACTACTCTCACACCAGACGTAACGGCTTGTCAAACTAGACCGCATGACAATCCTTTGGTTTCTGATTGGCCATACATTCTGTATTTTGAAATACTTAAGTTACAATAAACTTTAATCGGGTCATTGAAAAGAATAAAAAATCGACTTGCAGGCATGAACACACACACAGGAAATAAAATGAGTTAAAGACTAGGCTTAGTTTTTTAAAATGTCTTTTTTTGTATCCCAGACAAACTGCAGTAACCGCCCAACTGTTTATATTACATTTAAACAACAGGGCTTATTTAAAATGCACATATTTAATATGTAAATTAGCCATGTGTGCACTGAACGCTGTCACAGCGCGTCAGTCTGGTGTTAGCGATTAAACGCTGATTACTTGACAAAAGTTTGCAACAGATTGGCAAGTGGTACTAAATAAAATGCGTTGTCTGCCATTTCAGAATTTTTCTCGAGTACCCCAGTTTGAAAACTTCTAGAAGAAACCACATTACCAACAGATACAGTTTAATAGTAGTAGTATTTAAAATTTTAAATGCCGTTGTCCTGACTGGTAAATTCCTGCAGCTTCCCCTTTTATTTATATTTATTTATCCGTATGTGCCTGGAAGCTCAAATTGAATGAAATGTACTTTGAAAGTTGTATTAAGTGCCTTGATGAAGTTGGGGGCAAATGAGGAAGTGCAAATCTGTGAGCAAGGTTGCAGGAATGGCCTGATGCAAGGAAGCTGGAAAATTAATGTGACGGTGGATTCTTAACATCTCAGAAAGCTGATAAGCTTGGCTTCATGACGAGGTCCTCAAGGGGAGGGGTTTGGATTTTAAAAATTCAAGTTAATATAATGTAGCAAAAGAGGCTGAGGCAGGAGGGGACTGAGAATCCCGCAGAGTGACAACGAACTGCAGGAATTGATAGGAAGTTTGGAGTGTGCGAGATTCGCAGCGATAGCAAATCAGTTTAAATTATGTAGTTTGTGGTGTTATGCTGCCATCTCGAGGTTGCGATTGGAATTGAAACTATTGGCTTCAGAGAAGCAGGGTAGCGTATATTTGGTTAATGCGATTAAAATCCTTGTCTATGTATAAAACATTTGCTTCAGAACAGTTAGTGATGATATAAGTAAGTTAACGTAGGTCTAGAAGAGGAGCCTGCAGTATTTAGATGTCACAATTTGGCGAGTTGAAGCTCTCATGTTGCAAAAGCGCAGCAGCAGCAGCCTGAAGATTGCAGTAGTGAGGCACAGGCTCGCATTGCCTGTTAAAGCTGCCTGGTCACCACGGCAACTTACCACTCCCAGTAGTCACTCGATGAGGCGTTGCCGTGGTAACCATGGTCTGTGAGGCGCCGGTGTGAAAGAGTTGCAGTGCAGCGGTGACGTCGGAACAGTCTTTCTGATGAAAACGCAGAGCAAGCTGAGAATGACGCTGCGCTTTGAACGGCGCTGTAGCTGCGCTGGAGACTGGATGGAGCAGAAAAGACTAACGATGGAGCTCCTGCAGAAAAATACAAAAGCTGAATGATGAAAAGAATCACCTGAGCAGGTAGGAAAATAGCTGATACTGTCTACCAGCGCTGAGCAGAGAAATGGCCTGCAGTGAAAAGAGCGAACAACAAAAAACAAACACAGACGAAGGGCGGAAGCAGTGCTGGGTATATAAATAGAAAAGAAGGAGAGATTGACATGCAAGCTACCTAACGGGATTGCCCATACCGCTCTGGTCACGCCCTTTTTACCGGACCAAACACAGCAGCGCAAGATAATGGCAGAGAGACTGGAACTTGATTGAAACTGAACTGCCCCCCCAGGAAGTAATTTGTTTGTCGCTATATAATCAATATTATTATTTATTTCTTAGCAGACGCCCTTATCCAGGGTGACTTAAAATTGTTACAACATATCACATTATACATTATTTCACATTATACAGATATCACATTATTTTTTACATACAATTACCCATTTATACAGTTGGGTTTTTACTGGAGCAATCTAGGTAAAGTACCTTGCTCAAGGGTACAACAGCAGTGTCTCCCACTGGGGATTGAACCCACAACCCTCCGGTCAAGGGTCCAGAGCCCTAACCACTACTCCACACTGCTGCCCTATGTTGTGTAGGCTAAATTGAATAAATAAATGTCCGGATTTCAAATCCAAACACGTTAAAAAATGAAATATAGTGGAATAGAAATAAAGACGGCTTTGACCTCGACGTGATTTGAACACGCAACCTTCTGATCTGGAGTCAGACGCGCTACCGTTGCTCCACGAAGTCCTGGCGTAGTGCATGCTTGTTATGCAATCCTAGAGTGCACAGCGTGACGTGACAGAATGCAATAATGTGTTAATTTACCAAAAAAAGAAACATAAATAAAAGTGTAGGTATTTATTTGTGAATAAACTATCTTGCTTCTATGATGGGACCGGAGACCTTACATCCGCAATCTAATGATCGTCCCACCCCAGAGAGACTTTGTCTTGACCAGGGATTAATATAATTTAAAAACAAACTGCGATGGTTCCACGCGATGGGAATGTGAATAGAGTCAAATACATTTGCATCATTCTGTATATATATATATATATATATTTCGAGTAACTGTAGCTTTATTATCACATTGAAGACACATTACACATGACCACAGTTCTGTAACAAAATGACAATAACAAGAACGTTCCCATACCGGGAGTCGAACCCGGGCCGCCTGGGTGAAAACCAGGAATCCTAACCGCTAGACCATATGGGAAGCTGAGGAACAAAATCATGGACATGCAACAGTAGCTAGTATACAGTACAATGATTGGTAAAAACACAAGAACCGATATTTCATTATAAACACGTTACAAATGAAAGCAAACTTCAAGCCATTTATTTTTATTCTCAATTAACACAAACTCTTTAATTGCTAATAAATAAATAAATAAATAAATAAATAAATAAATAAATAATCTCCCTTTGTGCTTCTCGGAAGACATACGATGGACGGCGCACTGCAGTTTTTCAGTCTGGGGAATATTACAAATTAGGAGACTGTGCTTTAAAATACACATGTAGGGCAGGCGACTCTGTTACAAAGAATTGTCACACTTTGTATTTATCTCCATAATGCGTTGGGACTAAATACGCAGATACGTTAAAACTATTTGGAGAATGCGGGCATCGATCCTGCTACTTCTCGCATGCTAAGCGAGCGCTCTACCATTTGAGCTAATTCCACTTGAATTCTGCCAGCGATTCTCATAGGCTACATCGCAGCTTGATATGAGCAATTCAGATTGTCCTAATGTAGTCTGCCATTTGCAAATTCAAAACATTTTTTTTAATTAAATAGCAAATATTTCGACGAGAGGCATGTTTTCAATTTCTTCAAAAAATAGTCTCAGCTCGTTGATTCAGTCGCTTTAAAATCCACCTCTGTGTCCCGATGCAGCAGCGCTGTGTGCTGTGGCTCGAGCTTGTTTGACGAGGCAGGCAATGCAAAAATGCCAAAACTTGCTTTTGTATCACTCGACAAACTTAAGGTATGCTTTAACGACTTGGCTGTCTCAAGTTAGTTTGTATTGTTAATGTAACACCTCGTTGCCCAGTCATTGTATCATATGAAGTAGAGCTTGCCAGCTGGGGGTGACGGTCTGCCAATAAAAGTTAAGACTATATTTGCAAGGATCATTTCTAGAGTGAAACATGTTTTGAAGGGATTGGTCTCGGTATCCACCAGGAGGAGTGGGACTGTTTTCTTCTCAGCACCGAGCTGACAATAAGTTCAGTTGTTTAAATCATGAAGCAAATTTCAAATGGATCACTGCTAATGTTAAAACAATTTAAGAACACTTTAAACAGTAATGTGATTTGCACTACGCAGGACTAGATTGAACTTAAATAAAGACATTACATCTGAAAATAACTTGTGCTTACCCCCACTTACAAGGAAAGTGTCAAACTTTGTATTCGTCCTCATAACGTGTTAGAAAATGTAAACAGCAGTTGGAGAATGCCAAAGTCGATCATACTAGCATGTTAAACGAGGGCATTTCTCATGTAAACTACTTCCAGTAATAGATCGTTTATACTGTTCTCAATGGTCCGCATCCCAGCCTGAGACCACAATCCAGTGGCCGACGGAGATGTTTTTCAAAGTAATATGTTATTTGGAATATTAAAACAATCAAGTTAAATAACATGTTTGGACACAAAATATTTTTCAGTGATTTCAACAAGTAGTCTGTTTACAACAAAATGCAATCTGTGTTAGGAACACTATTTTAGTCGGATTTAAAATGGAAATTAAAATGGTATTGAGTGCTGAGAAGAGTTTGGTATCAGCTGTTGATTTCCTTGAAACAATCTTTTATAGTAAAATGAACACATTTATTCCTTTTAAAAATAAGTAAAACTGAACTGTCAGAAGTGGGATTTAAACCCACATCTCCACTCGGAGACCAGAACACACAATTTTTTGGAAAGACAGAGTTCTTGTAGATGCCTGTAGATGCCAGGCATTCCGTTTCAGATCTTAAATTCTGTGTCATACAAAAAATCATTTCAAGATCGCGGTGGTGGTGATCTCGATCAAAAACTATTACAATGTGAATCAAAAAGGATCTTCTATCTCCATAAATAAATTATAGCGCTTTGAGATTATATATGTTACTAGCGGATTGTTTAGAAATGTACTTAATTATATTAAAGCTGTTCTAAAAAAGAATGTTATCTCGAAAATGGAGTCTTGTCAAGCCGAAATAGCGTTAGACTGAAAATCTAAAGGTCCCTGGTTTGATCCCAGGTTTCGGCAAACAGCAGGAATTTTTTTGTTTTGTATTATTTTGAACTAAAAAACAGAGCACATTTTTTTCTTCAGTGTAACTGGAAGAAATAACAACTTATCAGAGTGCCATTTTCTAATGTGATTAAGAAATGCAAAAATCACCGTCCCTGAGTGAACTTGAACCACCAACCTTTCTATAAAAGCCGAACGCGCTAACCGATTGCGCCACAGAGACCAACCTGTTAAACCCCAAAAACTAACTTGCTTCAGCACTCTAGCACAAGCAAGGACTTTGTAAAGAATTGTGTGTTGGTTTCCGAATGGAGGCGTGGGTTCAAATCCCACTTCTGACAGTTGACTTTTACTTATTTTTAAAATGAATAAATGTGTTCATTTTATTATAAATGATTTTCAAGGAAATCAACAGCTGATACCAAACTCTTGTCAGCACTCAATACCATTTTAATTTCTGCCTCGTCAAACAAGCTCGAGCCACAGCACACAGCGCTGCTGCATTGGGACAGAGGTGGATTTTAAAGCGACTAAATCAACAAGCTAAGACTACTTTTTGAAGAAATTGAAAACATACCTCTAGTCGAAATATTTGCTATTTAGTTAATCCATTTATTTTTTGAATTTGCAAATGGCAAACTACATTGCCAAAAATCTGACATTCTGAATTGCTCATATCAAGCTGCGATGTAGATAATGAGAATCGCCGGCATAATTCGAGGGGAATTAGCTCAAATGGTAGAGCGCTCGCTTAGCATGCGAGAAGTAGCGGGATCGATGCCCGCATTCTCCAAATAGTTTTAACGTATCTGCGTATTTAGTCCCAACGCATTATGGAGATAAATACAGTGTGACAATTCTTTGTAACAGAGTCGCCCGCCCTACATGTGTATTTTAAAGCAGTCTGCTAATTTGTAATATTCCCGACTGAAACACTGCAGTGCGCCCTCCATCGTATGCCTTCCGAGAAGCACAAAGGGAGATTTTTTATATTTTTTAGCAATTGAAGAGTTTGTGTTAATTGAGAATAAATATAAATGGTTTGAAGTTTGCTTTAATTTGTAACGTGTTTGTAATGAGTGGTTTTTTTACCATCATTGTACTGTATACTAGCTATTGTTGCATGTCCAGGAGTTTGTTAATCAGCTTCCCATATGGTCTAGTGGTTAGGATTCCTGGTTTTCACCCAAGCGGCCCGGGTTCGACTCCCGGTATGGGAACGTCTTTGTTATTGTCATTTTGTTACAGAACTGTGGTCATGTGTAATGTGTTTTCATTATGATGATAAACCTACAGTTACTTGAAATTATATATATATATATATATACAGAATGATGCAATGTATTTGACTCTATTCACATCACCTCACATTTCACTGGTTGCCTACGAGGGCTTGAGAGGGGTGACGTAAAAGTGAGAGAGAAAGAGCAAAGTTTAAACACATAACATACAACAATCTGACACTCGCTCCCGACAGGTCAGGCAGCATCCTCTGGCTGCTGGGCATTTAGTGGAACAAGAGACAGGAAGGGGACCAACAGGACAAAAGGACAGATCCTTCGCAACTCAGTGCGGCATCCTCAGGCAGCTAAGCTGTCAGCTGGGCAGCGTGGAGAGCTTAGGAAAAGTGTCTCGGGTCCGTTTAGGAGAGACGGAATCAGTGAACCCCCTCTATTTAGGACAGACAGAAACAGAGAAACGATGGAATGCTGTCAGTAGTGTGCAGTGGCCTGCTGTAGAGAGCAGAGAGCTGCTGAATGCAGTGGAAATTGGTATTTGAGAGTTAAGGCGTTTAAGACAATGTCGGAGATGGGGCTGCCTTTGGGCAGAGATGAAGAATGCGTAGATCTGAGGCCTCTGCAGAACCTGAGAGGATGAGAATGCGTTGCTCGGAGGCTGCTGCAAAACCTATTGATTTGATCAGGAGCAGTCTAAGAGTGTATTGTCTATTGCGGTGTTGGAGGACGCTTGACTGAAATGTTGATAATCGTAGGACATAGTTTCCGTACGTGCCTGGAAGCTCAAATTGAATGAAATGGACTTTGAAAGTTGTATTAAGTGCCTTGATGAAGTTGGGGGCAAATGAGGAAGTGCAAATCCGGGAACAAGAAGGTTGCAGGAATGGCCTGATGCAGGGAAGCTGGAAAATTAATGTGACAGTGGATTCTTAACATCTCAGAAAGCTGATAAGCATGGCTTCATGACCAGATCCTCGAAGGGAGGGGTTTGGATTTGAAATAATCAAGTTAATATATGAAGCAAAAGAGGTTGAGGCAGGACGGGACTGAGAATCCCTCGGAAAGACAACGAACTGCAGGAACTGATAGAAAGTTTGGAGTGTGCGAGATTCGCAGCGATAGAAAATCAGCTTAAATTATGTAGTTTGTGGTGTTATGCTGCCATCTCTTGGTTGCGATTGGAATTGAAACTATTGGCTTCAGTGAAGCAGGGTAACATATATATGGTTATTGCGATTAAAATCCTTGTCTGTGGATAAAACGTTTGCTTTAGAAGAGTTAGTGATGATATAAGTAAGTTAACGTAGGTCTAGAAGAGGAGCCTGCAGTATTTAGATGTCATAATTCGGCGAGTTGAAGCTCTCATGTTGCAAAAGCGCAGCAGCAGGAGCCAGAAGATTGCAGTCGTGAGGCACAGGCTCGCATTGCCTGTTAAAGCTGCCTGGTCGCCATGGCAACTTACCACTCTCAGTAGTCACTCGATGAGGCGTTGCCGTGGTAACCATGGTCTGTGAGGCGCCGGTGTGAAAGAGTTGCAGTGCAGCGGTGACGTCAGAACAGTCTTTCTGATGAAAACGCAGAGCAAGCTGAGAATGACGCTGCGCTTTGAACGGCGCTGTAGCTGCGCTGGAGACTGGAGGGAGCAGAGAAGACTAACGTTGGAGCTCCTGCAGAAAAATACAAAAGCTGAATGATGAAAAGAATCACCTGAGCAGGTAGGAAAATAGCTGATACTGTCTACCAGCGCTGAGCAGAGAAATGACCTGCAGTAAAAGGAGCGAACAACAAAAAAACAAACACAGACCAAAAACAAACTCAGACGAAGGACAGAAGCAGTGCTGGGTGTATAAATAGAAAAGAAGGAGAGATTGACATGCAAGCTACCTAACGGGATTGCCCATACCACTCTGGTCACGCCCTTTTTACCTGACCAAACACAGCAGCGCAAGATAATGGCAGAGAGACTGGAACTTGATTGAAACTGAACTGCCCCCCCAGGAAGTAATTTGTTTGTCGCTATATAATCAATATGTTGTGTAGGCTAAATTGTAGAAATAAACGTCCGGAGACATTCAAATCCAAACGCGTTAAATAATGAAATAGAGTGGAATAGAAATAAAAAAAGGCTTTGACTTCGACGTGATTTGAACACGCAACCTTCTGATCTGGAGTCAGACGCGCTACCGTTGCACCACGAAGTCCTGGCGTAGTGCGTGCTTGTGATGCAATCCTAGAGTGCACAGCTTGACGTGACAGAATGCAATAATGTGTGAATTTACCAACAAAAGAAACATAAATAAAAGTGTATGAACGCATGCGATAATGTGTTAATTTACCAACAGAAACATAAATAAATGTGTAGGTATTTATTTGTGAATAAACTATCTTGCTTATACGATGGGACCAGAGACCTTACATCCGCAATCTAATGATCGTCCCACCCCAGAGAGACTTTGTCTTGACCAGGGATTAATATAATTTAAAAACAAACTGCGATGGTTCCACGCGATGGGAATGTGAATAGAGTCAGTTACACTTGCATCATTCTGTAAATATATATTTGCATCATCTGTATATATATATATATATATATATATATATATATATATATATATATATATATATATTTCAAGTAACTGTAGCTTTATTATCATAATGAAAACACATTACACATGACCACAGTTCTGTAACAAAATGACAAAAACAAAGACGTTCCCATACCGGGAGTCGAACCCGGGCCGCCTGGGTGAAAACCAGGAATCCTAACCGCTAGACCATATGGGAAGGTGATTATCAAACTCATTTACATGCAACAGTAGCTACACTCTAAAACCATGTGTAAGTTTGCAACATTCATAAACACTTATCTGTAACACTTTATAAACATGTTTAGAATATAAACGCGTTAAGGTGTTTAAGTAATAAACACGTGAACATGTTTATTCGCTCTAACACTTTTTAAACACCTGAACACGTTTACAAATCTACAGGTGTTTAAGATCTAAACACGTAAATGCTTTCTTATTTTTACAATACAAAAAGACACAAATTAAACAACTTACTTTTATTTATTGCATATTTCAAAGTTAAGCCAAAAACCTTTTTAAACAAAAAATCTATTGCAATAGTAACAAGTATTTGAATTGTAATAAATATTTACAATTTGAAGAATAAAATCTGTTACACCTATATACATATTGTAGCGTGCATGGTGGAAGGCAGCAATAGGGCTGGTAGGTGACGTAATCACACACAGAGACATGAGCCCGATATACGCTCCTTGCAAAGGAGCCGGCTCTTTTGTACAGCGGTATCGGCGCTATGCTTTAGTGCAAGAGGTCCCGGGTTCGCGCCTGCCCTCTCTGGCTGTGTGTGGATTGCCTCGCCCTGTGTGATGCGCCTGCCTGCGGGAACCGAGATCGCTACAATATATATGATTGTATTTAAAACATCTAAAACATCAAATAGAATACTGTGTATGTCCACGCCCTCAAATAAATTATTTAAATAGACAATAAAAACATACTACCTTATCATGAAATTCAGTTTTAACAAATAATTATTTAATTTGTTTACAGATATTTACAATTATGTAAGAATGTTATTGTTGTAATTCACTAATTTAATCGTTGAACCCTTTTGCAAAAAATCTGTATTCATGGGATTTGCATCCAGTAAATGGGTCTCCCAATATATATTGCTGCAGGAATCCAAGCACCTGCGAATAAACTTTGGGGTACTGCAAGTGGAAGGCATAGTACGTTCCCAGGAGAACAAGCACAGCATCTAATACAGTTTTTGCTTGGCAAAATATCGCAACAGTATCTCCTACTATTACAGCTTCCTGGAGGGTGTTCTTTGCAACACAAAGAACAAGATGCGGTGGTTCTTCTTGTGTGGTTTTCAAGTACTTGTCAAGTTCACTTGTAGATATATCCTGAAAAATATAACAGAATGAAATGATGACAAAATAATATAAATATATAAAATTTAACATTTTTATTGTACTTTGTTAGATACATTTAATTTAATTTTAAATTTACTGTGTCAATTGTTAGCATTATATAAGTCAATATAATTATGCTTGAATGACAGTAAGAGGACATCTTGTTTGAAGGCGAGTCAATGGGTGCCCCCCCACTCCCACACATTTTGATTAATGTTATTTAGTATAATTACCTCATATACAGTGATGACCGAAACTGACTTTTTCCCCTTTCCTTCATCAAATTTAGTTTTTTCTTCAATGAGCTGAATTACAGGTAGCATTCTGAGATCTCCCTGAAAAGAAAAATGGGGTGGGGGTAATGACCTTTGTATAAGTAATTGCTTTGTACAGTGGCGGGGTGTGAAGGGGGAGAGGGAGGAGGGTTGTTGTTCTTTTTGTTTGTTACCTTCGTGCGTTTCCAGCTGGCAAAGCCACAAGTCATTCACAAGAATACAATGTGTTTTGTGATCGTTTATTTCCTCACCTCTTTCTTGGATCCAATCAGTAACTCAGAGACCGTCCTAACCTGTTCAGCCCTTTTGCACAATGTTTCAAATCATGTACTTCCAAGGACCATTGCAAATTCACCCATTACCTAATAGAAAAACACATGCACAAGTATGAAGTTGAAAAAAAAAAAAAAAAAAAAAAATACCTCCAACGCAGGAATGTTGAACTAGAATTTATAAACCCAGGACCTATGCTGTCAGATAACAGTTTTAGAAAATGGTTGACATTACATTAAAAATAAATATTTACTTAAAATGAATAAAAAATAAAGTAAAATAAATGTCACAAAATGAGTTTCTGTATATCATCATCATAATAACTGTACTTGGATTGGATTAAAGCAAATCGCAACCTTTAATCCAACATTCACAACCACAATTTGAATTTTATTTTAGTGATCAGTAATATTGAGTGTTTGATGAGACTGTAGAAGGAAAATAATAATGCAGTTAACTGTAAGCAGGTGAATTGTAGTATGCCCTCTATAACTTTACAATAACATGAGTAAATAAACAGATACTTACAAATTTCCCCCATTCAAAACAAGGGTAAACTTCAACAATTGGTTTAATTCTTCCAGCTGGAAGAGTGGTCAGCCACAATCGACGATTGCCAAACGTTTCTTTAAGTAGAATGTCTATGTGATTGTCATCAGGCTTATTTTTGTCAAATTCTTTTCTTAATTCTTCGACATGGCGGTCGTATTCTTCATCGGGCCGTTCTTCACGCCTCTGTATGGTAGGTACCTGGGCTTTCTTTGCCATAATTGGTGCCGAACTGGAGTCAATGGGCAGGTTTTTCCTTTTTAAAGACCACCTCATGTGCCTCATCTTCTGACTGAGGCACTTAGAAAATAAGGACTACAAAAGAACAAGAGGTGAAAACAATAATTGTGAATAAATACATCAAGTTTCAGAAAGAAATGGCAAGCTTCAATTCCCAATGTATTGTTTTGCATACTTGAATTCCATCTTACCCATGGTTCATTCCCTTCATGCTTAATGCATGGGTATTTGCTGTACAGATTTTTTCAAATGGCCTTGTATTCAGAACTGTCACTTAGGCTGGGATAATTAGCCAGGTCATAATTAGATGCTTCATCAACCATTTCATGCCATATCCCTCTTGAATTGCCAGCCAGAAGACTTCTATGCACCAGGTCAGAAAATGGAGGCAGAGGGGTTCTATCATCCACTGTTGAACATCCTGTAGAGTATAATAACAAATAATAATACAAAACAAAAATAAGTCTGAGGCTGATATTCATTGATAAAGAGTGCAATCTTAATAATGTGCAACAAAATTAAACTGATGAGCAACAAGAAAAAAATAAACATAAACAGGTACTTACTCCGATTTGCAAAATATTCCATGTACGCTGCGGAGTCAAGGGATATGATTTCATTTATTTCTTCGGAATCAGACTTCTGCTCAATTGATGTTATGCTCACTTGTTCTTCTGTGGGTATCTGTGGGATCCAGCTCTCTCCTTCCATCAGTATTATTAAAGTTTCTGATTGCATCTCCAATAAGATTTCGTCATCCTCAATCTCAGTTCCGTCAGTTTCCAGGACCAGTATATGCCCCTTTTCTGGAAGGCCAAGTTTTTGTGAACCTAAAAAGGTTATCAATAATTGATCATTTAGATTTATACATAACAAAATAAGAAATGGCAAGAACAACAGAGAGCCATTCAACCTATTTGACTTTTTCATTCTATTTTGAATCTTTTCAGCTGTTGTTAGATCCGTGCTCCATTTTGTGCCACCAGCCAATTCAACTACAGAATAATGAATCATCCCAACACTGCCTTAATATTTCTAGAACAGACTGTAAAATATAAGTGGAATGTAGTTAATTACACCACCCGTCCACCCATTGCAACCATACAGAAAGATTATAAAGGATTATTTGGAATTATAGAAAGTTATATCAGTAACATTTTATCTACTCACCTTTTTCAAGAACTTCTTTGAAGGATGTTCCGCTGACCTTTTTTTTTTTGTTTAGGCTGCCGATCCCACACTTTGAAGACACCCACGGTGGGCTTTGAGGTATAAAAAGGGTGAGGAACTAAGAGACTGGGAGCATGGAACTAGGAGATACCGGAATAGGAAAGAGAGAGAAGCCGAGGGAAGTAAACGAAAATAAAGAGGACGAGATTAGACAGCGAGTGGTTGGGGTTTTTTTGTGCACGGACAGTGTCAGTTTCGTTTTGTTATTTTTTTTCGTGGACTCACTCTGGGAGGACTGCGGAACTTGGTGATTGAAGACATTTGAAAAGAGGTACTGACAAGAACCTTTGCGTTTGTGGTTTATGTCAGGATATCAGGATCTCTCCTGAGGCCTTCAGCTGAAGCGCAGCACCCTATGGAGAGGGCTGCCCAAACAGGCATCTGGACAGGAGCCCTAGGAGGAGGTCTGGACCAGAGAGTGGATGACGTATGGTTAAGTGAACAAATACACATTAAAATGCATCTAACGCTCAAAAATAAAACAATAATTCAAATAAACAAACTGTGCAAAAAAAGGAAAACCAATCCAATTAAAATTCAAAAATCATAAGTGATAATACTGAATAAAATAATAATCAACACATTCGTCACCCGTGACATTACCACCACTGCGATCTTGAAAATGTTTGTATGCCACAGAATTTAAGATCTGAAACGGAATTTTTGGCATCTACAAAATGTCTAGCTAGTGGTGGATGAATATGTTTTCTCCTAATTGAACTTTTATGCTCGCTCATTAATGCGCAATTGTAACTGTCTAGTAGTTTTGCCATCATATTGCAAATGGCTAGGACAAGAAATCACATAAATGACATGAGTTGAAGCACAATCACTTGTAAGATACTGTACTCTTTTTTTTCGTTGTATGGCTTGTGCATTTTCTTAGTTTTAAATGTATTATCACAGGCGGTACACTTACGATTTGGAAAAAATCCAGTAGATCTGTCCAGTACACCTAGATCTCTCGAACATCTAAACGAGTCAGCCCTTAATAAAGACCGTCCGTGTTCATTTCGGCGTTTATTACATTGTCTATACACAACAGCTCTTATGTAATCCTATTGGTATCGAATCGATCGCAATTAATGTGTTCCATGTTTCCAGTCAGTTTGATAGTTTTAATACTGTATTACATTCTGAATATGAATAGAGCTGAATTATTAATTGTAGATAATACTTAGAATACCAGATACATATTTAGCATTAAAAAGCAATAGATGTGATTTATTTAATAGTCGTTCATTATTTTGTGTATCAGCCGCCACACAAAGCTGAGCGCAGTGCGGTATACTGTAATGATGCTCCAGTCAGTCTGCCCGGACTGCACCTGAACCATCTTAAAAACACGAAGCTCCTAATAAGCTAATTTGTAAAAGTTAGTAAAGAATTGCGCTAATATAACGAAGCTAAATTTGAACTCCTAGCTGGAGCAACGAGAGAGGGCGAGAGGGCGGGGCAGAGAAGGAGGGGGAGACGCTGCTAGGCAACCGGCTCGTGAACATTCCACTCAGCTGAGCAGAGACCGTTAGGATTTAAAAATGCGAACGTTCCGAGCGGCGTTAGGCGCTTCGTTAAATTAACACACCGTTGCTGGCATTTGAATATAACCATATTTTAAATACTCAAATAGGACTGTATTAAAAAAATATATTATGTTTTTCAAAGTAATATGTTATGTGGAATATTAAAACAATCAAATTAAATAACACATGTTTGGACACAAAATATTTTTCTTCCTCATAACGTATTAGAAAATGTAAACAGCAGTTGGAGAATGCCGAAGTCGATCATCCTAGCATGTTAAACGAGGGCATTTCTCCTGTAAGCTACGTCTAGTAATAGATCGTTTATACTGTTCTCAATGGTCCGCATCCCAGCCTGAGACCACGATCCAGTGGCCGACGGAGATGTTTTTCAAAGTAATATGTTATTTGGAATATTAAAACAATCAAGTTAAATAACATGTTTGGACAAAATATTTTTCAGTGACGTTAACAAGTAGTCTGTTTACAACAAAAATGCAATCTGTGTTAGGAACACTATTTTAGTCGGATTTAAAATGGAAATTAAAATGGTATTGAGTGCTGACAAGAGTTTGGTATCAGCTGTTGATTTTCTTAAAACAATCTTTAATAGTAAAATAAAGAAATTTATTCTTTTTAAAAATAAGTAAAATTGAACTGTTAGAAGTGGGATTTGAACCCACGCCTCTATTCAATAAGTAATTTTGTTGCAATACTGTATACAATGTGAACAGAATCAGACATTGCTCCGTTGTCTCGAAGAAACATCTTCAATTTGTATTTAAAAAGGACGCCCAACGTGGGGCTCGAACCCACGACCCTGAGATTAAGAGTCTCATCCTCTACCGAATGAGCTAGCCGGGCTGACTGGTGCTCGTTTCTTTCACTATAACCAACTGAGCTATTAATTTGTCATCTTATTTGAGAAAATAGTGAATGACAGAACCAAAGATTCCAAATATAATCCACTGAACTGTAGCTTTATTATCATAATGAAAACAGATTACACATGACCACAGTTCTGTATCAAAATTAAGTCGTAAGTATATGGTTTCCATTGTAGCTATTTACACACACTGCTC
>NC_081220.1:827500-852500 GCF_902713425.1 Acipenser ruthenus
ATTCAAACACGTTAAAAAAAATTAAATAGAGTGGAATAGATATAAAGACGGTTTTGACCTCGACGTGATTTGAACACGCAACCTTCTGATCTGGAGTCAGACGCGCTACCGTTGCGCCACGAAGTCCTGGTGTAGTGTTTGCTTGTGATGCAATGTTAGAGTGCACAGCGTGACATGAAAGCATGCGATAATGTGTTAATTTACCAACAGAAACATAAATAAAAGTGTATGTATTTATTTGTGAATAAACTATCTTGCTTATACGATGGGACCAGAGACCTTACATCGGCAATCTAATGATAAGCCAACCCCTGAGAGACTTTGTCTTGACCAGGGACTAATATAATCTAAAAACAAACTGCGATGGGAATGTGAATAGAGTCAAATACATTTGTACCATTCTGTAAATTATATATATATATATACCTCAAGTAACTGCAGTTTTTTTTTAATTCTTTTTTATTTTATAACTGTAGCTTTATTATCATAATGAAAACACATTACACATGACCACAGTTCTGTAACAAAATGACAAAAACAAAGACGTTCCCATACCGGGAGTCGAACCCGGGCCGCCTGGGTGAAAACCAGGAATCCTAACCGCTAGACCATATGGGAATGTAATTATCAAACTCATTTACATGCAACAGTAGCTACACTCTAAAACCATGTGTAAGTTTGGAACATTCATAAACACTTATCTGTAACACTTTTTAAACGCGTCAAGGCGTTTACTTTATAAACATGTTTAGAATATAAACGCGTTAAGGTGTTTAAGTAATAAACACGTGAACATGTTTATTCGCTCTAACACTTTTTAAACACCTGAACACGTTTACAAATCTACAGGTGTTTAAGATCTAAACACGTAAATGCTTTCTTATTTTTACAATACAAAAAGACACAAATTAAACCACTTACTTTTATTTATGGCATATTTCAAAGTTAAGCCAAAAACTTTTTTAAACAAAAAATCTATTGCAATAGTAACAAGTATTTGAATTGTAATAAATATTTACAATTTGAAGAATAAAATCTGTTACACCTATATACATATTGTAGCGTGCATGGTGGAAGGCAGCAATAGGGCTGGTAGGTGACGTAATCACACACAGAGACATGAGCCCGATATACGCTCCTTGCAAAGGAGCCGGCTCTTTTGTACAGCGGTATCGGCGCTATGCTTTAGTGCAAGAAGCCCCGGGTTCGCGCCTGCCCTCTGGCTGTGTGTGGATTGCCTCGCCCTGTGTGATGCGCCTGCCTGCGGGAACCGAGATCGCTACAATATATATGATTGTATTTAAAACATCAAATAGAATACTGTATATGTCCACTCCCTCAAATAAATTATTTAAATAGACAATAAAAACATACTACCTTATCATGAAATTCAGTTTTAACAAATAATTATTTAATTTGTTTACAGATATTTACAATTATGTAAGAATGTTATTGTTGTAATTCACTAATTTAATCATTGAACCCTTTTGCAAAAAATCTGTATTCATGGGATTTGCATCCAGTAAATGGGTCTCCCAATATATATTGCTACAGGAATCCAAGCACCTGCGAATAAACTGTGGGGTACTGCAGGTGGAAGGCATAGTACATTCCCAGGAGAACAAGCACAGCATCTAATACAGTTTTTGCTTGGCAAAATATCGCAACAGTATCTCCTACTATTACAGCTTCCTGGAGGGTGTTCTTTGCAACACAAAGAACAAGATGTGGTGGTTCTTCTTGTGTGGTTTTCAGGTACTTGTCAAGTTCACTTGTAGATATATCCTGAAAAATATAACAGAATGAAATGATGACAAAATAATATAAATATATAAAATATAACATTTTTATTGTACTTTGTTAGATACATTTAATTTAATTTTAAATTTACTGTGTCAATTGTTAGCATTATATAAGTCAATATAATTATGCTTGAATGACAGTAAGAGGACATCTTGTTTGAAGCCGAGTCAATGGGTGCCCCCCCACTCCCAAACATTTTGATTAATGTTATTTAGTATAATTACCTCATATACAGTGATGACCGAAACTGACTTTTTCCCCTTTCCTTCATCAAATTTAGTTTTTTCTTCAATGAGCTGAATTACAGGTAGCATTCTGAGATCTCCCTGAAAAGAAAAATGGGGTGGGGGTAATGACCTTTGTATAAGTAATTGCTTTGTACAGTGGCGGGGTGTGAAGGGGGAGAGGGAGGAGGTTTGTTGTTCTTTTTGTTTGTTACCTTCGTGCGTTTCCAGCTGGCAAAGCCACAAGTCATTCACAAGAATACAATGTGTTTTGTGATCGTTTATTTCCTCACCTCTTTCTTGGATCCAATCAGTAACTCAGAGACCGTCCTAACCTGTTCAGCCCTTTTGCACAATGTTTCAAATCATGTACTTCCAAGGACCATTGCAAATTCACCCATTACCTAATAGAAAAACACATGCACAAGTATGAAGTTGAAAAAAAATAAAAAAAAATAAATAAATACCTCCAACGCAGGAATGTTGAACTAGAATTTATAAACCCAGGACCTATGCTGTCAGATAACAGTTTTAGAAAATGGTTGACATTACATTAAAAATAAATATTTACTTAAAATGAATAAAAAATAAAGTAAAATAAATGTCACAAAATGAGTTTCTGTATATCATCATCATAATAACTGTACTTGGATTGGATTAAAGCAAATCGCAACCTTTAATCCAACATTCACAACCACAATTTTAATTTTATTTTAGTGATCAGTAATATTGACTGTTTGATGAGACTGTAGAAGGAAAATAATAATGCAGTTAACTGTAAGCAGGTGAATTGTAGTATGCCCTCTATATCTTTACAATAACATGAGTAAATAAACAGATACTTACAAATTTTCCCCATTCAAAACAAGGGTAAACTTCAACAATTGGTTTAATTCTTCCAGCTGGAAGAGTGGTCAGCCACAATCGACGATTGCCAAACGTTTCTTTAAGAAGAATGTCTATGTGATTGTCATCAGGCTTATTTTTGTCAAATTCTTTTCTTAATTCTTCGACATGGCGGTCGTATTCTTCATCGGGCCGTTCTTCAGGCCTCTGTATGGTAGGTACCTGGGCTTTCTTTGCCATAATTGGTGCTGAATTGGAGTCAATGGGCAGGCTTTTCCTTTTTAAAGACCACCTCATGTGCCTCATCTTCTGACTGAGGCACTTAGAAAATAAGGACTACAAAACAACAAGAGGTGAAAACAAATAATTGTGAATAAATACATCAAGTTTCAGAAAGAAATGGCAAGCTTCAATTCCCAATGTATTGTTTTGCATACTTGAATTCCATCTTACCCACGGTTCATTCCCTTCATGCTTAATGCATGGGTATTTGCTGTACAGCTTTTTTCAAATGGCCTTGTATTCAGAACTGTCACTTAGGCTGGGATAATTAGCCAGGTCATAATTAGATACTTCATCAACCATTTTATGCCATATCCCTCTTGAATTGCCAGCCAGAAGACTTCTATGCACCAGGTCAGAAAATGGAGGCAGAGGGGTTCTATCATCCACTGTTGAACATCCTGTAGAGTATAATAACAAATAATAATACAAAACAAAAATAAGTCTGAGGCTGATATTCATTGATAAAGAGTGCAATCTTAATAATGTGCAACAAAATTAAACTGATGAGCAACAAGAAAATAAACATAAACAGGTACTGACTCCGATTTGCAAAAGATTCCATGTACGCTGCGGAGTCAAGGGATAGGATTTCATTTATTTTTTAGGAATCAGACTTCTGCTCAATTGATGTTACGTTCACTTGTTCTTCTGTGGGTATCTGTGGGATCCAGCTCTCTCCTTCCATCAGTATTATTAAAGTTTCTGATTGCATCTCCAATAAGATTTCATCATCCTCAATCTCAGTTCCGTCAGTTTCCAGGACCAGTATATGCCCCTTTTTTGGAAGGCGAAGTTTTTGTGAACCTAAAAAGGTTATCAATAATTGATCATTTAGATTTATACATAACAAAATAAGAAATGGCAAGAACAACAGACAGCCATTCAACCTATTTGACTTTTTCATTCTAATTTGAATCTTTTCAGCTGTTGTTAGATCCGTGCTCCATTTTGTGCCACCAGCCAATTCAACTACAGAATAATGAATCATCCCAACACTGCCTTAAAATTTCTAGAACAGACTGTAAAATATAAGTGGAATGTAGTTAATTACACCACCCGTCCACCCATTGCAACCATACAGAAAGAGTATAAAAGATTATTTGGAATTATAGAAAGTTATATCAGTAACATTTTATCTACTCACCTTTTTCAAGAACTTCTTTGAAGGATGTTCCACTGACCTTTTTTTTTACGCTGTCGATTCCACACTTTGAAGACACCCACGGTGGGCTTTGAGGTATAAAAAGAGTGAGGAACAAAGAGACTGGGAGCATGGAACGAGGAGATACCGGAATAGGAAAGAGAGAGAAGCCGAGGGAAGTAAACGAAAATAAAGAGGATGAGATTAGACAGCGAGTGGTTGGGGTTTTTTTTGTGCACGGACAGTGTCAGTTTCGTTTTGTTATTTTTTTTCGTGGACTCACTCTGGGAGGACTGCGGAACTTGGTGATTGAAGACATTTGAAAAGAGGTACTGACAAGAACCTTTGCGTTCGTGGTTTATGTCAGGATATCAGGATCTCTCCTGAGGCCTTCAGCTGAAGCGCAGCACCCTATGGAGAGGGCTGCCCAAACAGGCGTCTGGACAGGAGCCCTAAGAGGAGGTCTGGACCAGAGAGTGGATGACGTATGGTTAAGTGAACAAATACACATTAAAATGCATCTAACGCTCAAAAATTAAACAATAATTCAAATAAAGAAACTATGCAAAAAAAGGAAAACCAATCCAATTAAAATTCAAAAATCATAAGTGATAATACTGAATAAAATAATAATTAACACATTCGACACCCGTGACATTACCACCACTGCGATCTTGAAAATGTTTGTATGCCACAAAATAATGAACAGTCGTTCCTTATTTTGTGTATCAGCCGCCACACAAAGCTGAGCGCAGTGCGGTATACTGTAATGATGCTCCAGTCAGTCTGCCCGGACTGCACTTGAACCATCTTAAAAACACGAAGCCCCTAATAAGCTAATTTGTAAAAGTTAGTAAAGAGTTGCGCTAATATAACAAAGCTAAATTTGAACTCCGAGCTGGAGCAACGAGAGAGGGCGAGAGGGCGGTGCAGAGAAGGAGGGGGAGACGCTGCTAGGAAACCGGCTCGTGAACATTCCACTCAGCTGAGCAGAGACCGTTAGGATTTAAAAATGCGAACGTTCCGAGCGGAGTTAGGCGCTTCGTTAAATTAACACACCGTTGCTGGCATTTGAATATAACCATTTTTTAAATACTCAAATAGGACTGTATTAAAAAAATATATTATGTTTTTCAAAGTAATATGTTATGTGGAATATTAAAACAATCAAACTAAATAACACATGTTTGGACACAAAATATTTTTCTTCCTCATAACGTGTTAGAAAATGTAAACAGCAGTTGGAGAATGCCGAAGTCGATCATCCTAGCATGTTAAACGAGGGCATTTCTCCTGTAAGCTGCGTCTAGTAATAGATTGTTTATACTGTTCTCAATGGTTCGCATCCCAGCCTGAGACCACGATCCAGTGGTAGACGATGTTTTTCAAGTAATATGTTATTTGGAATATTAAAACAATCAAGTTAAATAACATGTTTGGACACAAAATATTTTCAGTGAGGTTAACAAGTAGTCTGTTTACAACAAAAAATGCAATCTGTGTTAGGAACACTATTTTATTCGGATTTAAAATGGAAATTAAAATGGTATTGAGTGCTGACATCAGCTGTTGATTTCCTTAAAACAATCTTTTCTAGTAAAGAAATGTATTCTTTTTAAAAATACGTAAAATTGAACTGTCAAAAGTGGGATTTGAACCAACGCCTCCATTCAGAGACCAGAACACAAAATTCTTTGGAAAGACAGAGTCCTTGAATCTGGCGCCTTAGACCACTCGGCATTCTAACAAGCTGCATTTGTTAATGTAGAAAACCGCATTATTTATTTCAGCACATACTAGGGTTCTCGTATCAAGGCCCGATTGGGTTTACGCACATACCAACTGTTGCTCCATGAAAGATGTTATGACAAGGGTAAAAAAGAAACGGATTGAAGGCAACCCAAAAAGGTAATATTATTTATTTCAATATCGTTGTAGCTACAAACGATGCACACATTTTACAATAGCAATTGCTATTTGACAATGACCAATAAGTAATTTTGTTGCAATTGAGAGGAACGGTAGTTCCTCGCACAAGTTAGAAAAACTTGTTTGAAACTACCGAGAGTCTCTAGACAGCTCAAAGAGTTTAGCTGTTTTTACCATGTTGCAGCGGCAAAACTAAATCACTTAGAATTACCATCTGTATCAGAGTCAAAAGACTGAAACTTTCTTACCTCAAATGTGAAAAAAATGTACATACCTCTTATACACAATGAGGTATAAGTCGTCAAACTAAGGTGAAATTGTTATTCTCCTCCTTCTTCTTCCTCTTCCGTCTACTTTTTAAGGGTGTGTAGCGACTATTCAAACAGAAAAGCTAAATAACTGGACATCTACCAATCATGTGATTCCACATGTTGGTCAACGTCAAAACATACCAGGGTGTGCAAGCAGTTTGATATCCACACCATTTATATTAAACACATTATTTATGTTTTAGATAGTTTGATATCCACACCATTTATATTAAACACATTATTTATGTTTTAGATAGTTTGATATCCACACCATTTATATTAAACACATTATTTATGTTTTAGATAGTTTGATATCCACACCATTTATATTAAACACATTATTTATGTTTCAGATAGTTTGATATCCACACCATTTATATTAAACACATTATTTATGTTTTAGAATAGAATTGCACACAAGAGTGGAATGTAGCTTCTTTGTCTAAATATCTGAACTCTAATTAATTGTAGTTCCTCGTTTAAATAAATGTTAGCATTTAGGTGTAATTCGGGGGGTGACGTAGAGGGCTCTCTCGCTCGCTTGTCTGTGTTTGTTTTTTGTTCGTTCCTTTCACTGCAGGCCGTTTCTCTGCAACTCTTTCACACCGGCGCCTCACTACTGGGAGTGGTAAGTTGCCATGGCGACCAGGCAGCTTTAACAGGCAATGCGAGCCTGTGCCTCACGACTGCAATCTTCTGGCTCCTGCTGCTGCGCTTTTGCAACATGAGAGCTTCAACTCGCCGAATTGTGACATCGAAATATTGCAGGCTCCTCTTCCATACTTAATTACTTACTTACTTACTTACTTACTTATATTATCACTAACTGTTATAAAGCAAATGTTTTATACATAGACAAGGATTTTAATCGCATTAACAAAATATATGCTACCCTGCTTCACTGAAGCCAATAGTTTCAATTCCAATCACAACCTCTAGATGGCAGCATAACACCACAAGCTCTACATAATTTAAGCTGATTTGCTATCGCTGCGAATCTCACACACTCCAAACTTTCTATCACAATTTAGTCATATGTCCGCTCATCCTCTCAGATACTAAGTCAGTGCAGAAAAGTATTCATGTCTGCAAGTTAAATCAGTACTAAAACGATCCAGCACAGCCACCTCGCTTCAACCTGCTGCTTACAGTTGGAATTTTAGACACGAATAGCCACGTCTTCTTTGTTTTGACTTGGTACTAATACATTTTACATGTTATTTTTTCAGCCGATAATCATGATTATCGTGATAATTTACAGCCGATAATCGATAACTGAAAATGTCATTATCGTCCAACCCTACACTAAACTCCACACTCTCCAGCCTCCCCCAGTCGCCCTGCAGCACAAAAATAGCATACCAGTATCAGATTGTAATTCCTCATTACTTTTGCATTTAATGCAAATTATTAGCAAACGGCATTTATAAATAAAATACCTTTAAGTGCGTTGCTCCGGCTGGTCGGTTAATGGAGTCAAAATTCTTGAGTGTTTCTCAAGAATCACAGGCACCAAAATGTGAGTGTAACATAGATTATTCTGCTCCAATTTTGGACTGCAAATGCATGTAATGAACTTCTCTTCCACTAGGCGTCGCTTAAAACACAAGAATCCACTGTTATTTAATATTAATAACCCGCTTTCCAAACACTCCACACTTAAACTAGATAATATATCCGATCTTAAAGAAACCTTCTTTTGTAATACATATCATATACCACGATGCTAACAAATTTAAAACTGCTTTTTATTTTTTATTTACCATTTATAAAATGTCACAAACCACTCAGACTGTGTTTTCTTCCTCCACCCTCAAAAGAGGGCAGAACAGTCATCAATGATCAAGAACAGCTACAGTGAAGCAGCATTCAAGAACCGCTTCACGCTCAGAAGAAAACACTGTAACTCCTCATCATGGTTAGCAAGACCAGACACTTTAGAAACGCATTTCACTAGAAACAAACTATAGAAAAGATCCCTGAAAGTATAATCTTAACAAACACAGGGGAAAACACCTTCCCTACTCCCGGCATGTATCACTGCAGTGATGGTGTCTGATTCAGGTTCCTTTCTAGTATAACACGTGTTCATAGTAATGTTAATAACTGCCAATGCGTTTCAAACACAAAATTCACATAATGAAATAACCACTCAATTAAAGTATAATGTAAAAAATGAAGTTAAGTAATACCCAGGGTGCACCTCTCTATGAATAATTTAAAGAAACAACCAATCACCAATCTCTCTAGCCGGGTGAGGTTTCAGTCCCCGCCCACCTGCATAGTATTCAGGAGGAGGAAGGCTCTGGTCATTTCAAGGGTTTTGCTGCAAATGTGTTTCTTACCCGTTAAGTGCCGTTGTCCTAATCTGAGGCTACTTTGTCATTTTTGGCGCATTTTTAACTGGCATCTTATTTAAATGTTCTTTTAACTCTATTGTTATGATAACTTACTCTAATTGTGTTAACCGTAACAAGGTTAAGTCTAGATGTATCAGATTACATAAACACACCTTGTGTTCAGATTTTTTTTTTTTTTTTTTTTTTTAAATGTATGCGTCCTCTATGGGTAGTGGCAGATAAGATGCGTACCTGCTGTTTCTACACATTAACATTTACGAAATACACACACTAAATTGAAATGTAAAATTTTAGAAAATCTACTTTGCCAACAGAAGAAAAACAAGCTAGCAGAGGATGGTTTCGATCCATCGACCTCTGGGTTATGGGCCCAGCACGCTTCCGCTGCGCCACTCTGCTATGCCACTCTGCTACAGCTGCTGCAGTTGAGATGATCCGTTTTCTTTTCTCCCAAATACGGTATGCGAAGTATGCAACCTGCCCACTGATCACAAGCAGTTTTATCCCCCAGTTTCGGCTGCCAATTCCAATATTCAGTCTGTAAAGCATCTTAAATCGTGGAAAGCGCTCTTTGTTTAAAATTACACTGAAGACTTATTTTGTTCGACCAGGTTAATAATTCCAACACCAACGTCTGCTGTTCAACTAAACACAACACTCTCCAGTCTTCTGCAATCTGCTCATCACTACATGGCCACAGCCTCAGCCCCAGCGACCAAATCTTCATTTACCACTGGATGGAAAACATTTACAACTTTCTGCACTCAAATCAAAATACATCCCATTCCGATTTAATGAACAGCGGATTGTAGCCTCCATCGCCCATGCAAGGGATTCTCTTCACTTAGCCCCCACTACCGTTAAAGCCTACATCTCTGGAATTCAGTATTTCTGCCGCCTCATCTCCGTCCCTTCTCCAACACTCCTATCCATCCCATCAGTTTGCTGACACTCAGAGAGATCCTCAAGAGCCCCCCTCCCTGCTGCTCCCTCCATCAATAGACATCCTTCACTCTTTAATCTCTACCCTCAGAAAAGGCTGCTCTGTCTATTCAATGACCTGACCATGGAAGTACTATGTTTAACTGCTCTTGTGAAGCACTTCCTCTGCAGGACTCCTGAAGGAACAGAGTGCACCCTGGGAATTTACCATGACAGCATCAGTGATTTACTGACTTAAAAAAGGCAACAGTTACCAGGACATCAAGGGAAATACAATGAATAGACTCGGAGTGTTAAGCCATTTCAACCATGAGGTCTTGTGAACCATTCCGTGCACCCAGATACTGGCCAGCTGTAGTAATTTTACTACAGAATACTACACCTTGAAGTAAAAAAAAAAAAAATAACCATGCCCAGTGTTAAACATGGTGGAGGTTGTGTGATGGTCCACAAGTTTCACAGCCCGGTCCCAGAAGCAGACCCCAACCCGCGGCAAGTTCCTCCTTTCAATCAGCTGGTGTTCCATTAAACTCCACACTCTTTAGCCTCCCCGAGTCGGCCTGCAGCTTCAGGGAGAATTGCCTTCGCCCCTTCCACTTGCTCTTCTTATTCTACTGCCTGGTCTTTCTTCACCACATTCTGTGCCCAGATTTGTATCTCTCTCACCTCCTATAACCTTCAGCACCTCCTTGCCTTTATGACAGACCTCAGGCTATCCCTTAACCTGGCCCCTTCCTCCATCAGGAATGATCTCTCAGGTATACAGCACCAGTTCCTCCTCCGTTCCCCACCCAGCAGTCGGAGGATGCTGCCTGACCCAGCAGAAAGTGTTTATATCTAATCCTTTGCTCTTCTTGTGTCTCCCTCTCTACATCACCTAGCGGCCAGAGCATGCTGCCTGACCCGACGAGAAGGGAAAACTCTTCGTCCCCCTATCTTGTCCTGCTATCAGTATCTAACCTCAATGTTACTAAGCACCATTCCCAAACTCCAGCCCTCAATCTCGCCATCCCTCTCAAACTCCTCTCACTCTTAATCTCTCAAATGTCTCGCCCCTCTCAAGCCTTCTAAGCAACCGGAGAAATCATTCTTAATATCTCACTCCCAATTTTCGCCTCTCAAGCCCTCGTAGGCAACCAGTGAAATATTAGTCAAGGCCTATTTAAAATGTTATTATGTTCTCTAGAAATGACCCTTTCAAATATAGACTTAACTTTTATTGGCAGACCGTCGGCCCCAACTGGCAAGCTCTACTTCATATGATACAATGACTGGGCAACAACGAGGTGTTACATTAACAATACAAACTAACTTGAGGCAGCCAAGCCATTAAAGCATACCTTAAGTGTGTCATGTGATACAAAAGCAAGTTTTGGCATTTTTGCATTGCCTGCCTCGTCAAACAAGCTCGAGCCACAGCACACAGCGCTGCTGCATCGGGACACAGAGGGGGATTTTAAAGCGACTGAATCAACGAGCTGAGACTACTTTTTGAAGAAATTGAAAACATACCTGTAGTCGAAATATCTGCTATTTAGTTAATTAATTTATTTTTTGAATTTGCAAATGGCAGACTACATTGCCAATGACAATCTGAATTGCTCATATTAAGTTGCGATGTAGCCTATGAGAATCACGAGCATGATTCAAGGGGAATTAGCTCAAATGGTAGAGCGCTCGCTTAGCATGCGAGAAGTAGCGGGATCGATGCCCGCATTCTCCAAATAGTTTTAATGTATCTGCGTATTTAGTCCCAACGCATTATGGAGATAATTAAAAATTGTGACAATTATTTTAAACAGTCGCCTGCCCTACATGTGTATTTTAAAGCAAAGTCTCCTAATTTGTAATATTCCCTAGGCTGACAAACTGCAGTGCGCCCTCCATCGTATGCCTTCCGAGAAGCAGAGATTTTTTATATTTTTTGTAGCAATGAAAGAATTTGTCTTATTTGGGAATAAATATAAATGGCTTGGTTTGCTTGCATTGGTTTGAATACATGTAATTGTGATTACAGACTTTCCTGCCCAGTGTTGCTTTCTTCTTAGATGTGGTCTCAGTTTCGGCTGAGCAGGTTGGTCTCTGTGGCGCAATCGGTTAGCGCGTTCGGTCCAGTATAAGAAGGTACGATTTTTCTGGAGTTCTTGGTTGCTCAGTTCAGCACCAGTCATCAGAGCTGAAAAACAACAGCAATAGGTACCTGGTATGATAACTGGACCACATATCATTTATATCAACTGACTGTTTTCCTCCAAATATAATAATGCCAGTATTTGATATGTGTATACTAAAACATTCATTATATAGCACCCAAGTTCAAATCACACCATCAGTTATAAAAATGCATTGTAATAGATAATGAAATTAGCACTGAAAGGGAGACCTATAAAGTAGTTATAATGTGAAGATCATTATTTTTATAAGCATTGATTCAAATTCGAACTTACATGGTTGAACCTTCTGGGGCGATACCAGCTTATGGATCACTTTGTATCAGTCAGGTTGAGTCTGCCATCAGCCTTTCTTCTGAACAAGGGTTCCATCTGAACCTGAAAAAAGAGCATTTGTGACAGAATAGCAAGGTTGCAGTTAAACAAAAGACTTCAATTAAACAAATAGCCTAAACACAAAATAGTCACAATGGCCAAATGGGGACTTATTGTTGAAAAAGAGAGATTATTTTTTTAAAAAGCATGGAGTACCCATGTTCACGTTTTTTAAGTATTGCTTTCAAAACAAGATCATTTTTCAATGAAAACTAAATTAAACTTAAAAACCTAAATTTAAATACAGTACTATAACGTTCATGGATACATAATTAAAAATAAATGATAGAAAACACAATGTATCCTATCCTATCAATGTACAATGCACTATTCTGGTACTATAATGCAGTACCACCATGATAATACGATTGTACTTTTTATTTGTAAGAAGTATCCTGGTATCTACAGTATAATGCAACACTACACCACGGTACTATATGGTACTATTTATTTTACCATGGTACGATTTCTGTTGTCCCGGATACAAGTATTACAGCACCATTATAACGGACAAATATTAAATATAATTGCGCTTTGGATAAAACAGTCCCTCAAACAAGTTTCTAGCTGTCGTAAATATTACATTGTTTTAACACTCAGAACTGACACCTATTGTAAAAATGTCAATCGTGTATTTTTATTGATAATATTACAAAACATAGAGTTTACTATCCGCGCATTTCTACAGCTGACATTTGTAATACGAACATATATTATTATTGGCATTTTTAATTTTTTTCTTACTATACGTACAGTACTAGTGACAATTAAAATAATAGTGTAATAAAATTCTTCCCTTCAGATGATTGTATTTCGAAATAAACCAAAAGTCTTCACGATTCAATAATCTCCCGCCGTTGAGAACGCGCAGGATTCTTGGGAGTTCTACGAGATCTGATTGGATAATTCCGTCACTTCATTCTTGTTAGCTCTGCGAGATCTGATTGGCTCGCTCCTGGTCAATTCTTGGAAGCGACACGGGCTATGATTGGTCAAAGCTACCAAGATATTCCCAAGATTGCAGATCGGGTGGGAGGGAGAGCTGGCCGGGCTGGGGGGCGCACAGAAATGCACAGCTGAACAGAACACCCCCCCTCAGACATGTGCTGTCTATTCACGGGAACACACCACTGAACCAGTTAGTTCAGATGAGCGCTAGATACACAAGAAACAATCTGACAATTTCACAAATAAACCCGTTTGTGTTCAAACCTATGAGAGGTGGAATGTAACAAAAATGTGAACTGCAAAAGCCAGAGCGTCAAACATCAACGACACAGTTCAACATTTGAATTGAAATAACAGCTGTCAAATAGACAAAGCTCAACACTCGAAGATAATATGCCAAATTGAAAATGATCAACACACTAATTGAATTAATTATACATAAAATAATGAATGCACTTAAGCTCAATCTTAAATAAATTGATTACAATTCAAATTTCCAGCACGCCCTCCGATTTGTGTTTAGTCTGTTCTAAATCAATACTGCGCGTTGTATTTCAGGTTAAGCGCAGTGCTTTCCATTTGCCACTTGGTCATTCTATTCCCCGGGACTGCCCCTGTCATGGCAAATCTGACATGCGAAAGAGATGCTTTGCACTGTTTCTTAAATCGAGTGCCCTCAAATAAATTGTCTACATTAATGTCTGCTTAGCCTACCTATCAGTCTGGGGAAATTGTAAAAATGTGTAATTGACTTGTGGATGTTCACATCAGAACTCGAGCTGTCATTCTCGTCCCCTCAAACTGGCGCAGGCAACACATCTGCCTGGATTCCTGCATGATATAAATGTGTTTCTTCATTTGCGCGGCCTGCTTTTTATTATTCATTGGGGTTTGTTTACTACACGCCTCCATAGCTGAGACTTTAATCAGACAGTCCTTGTAGGTGACAGTGCAGTTTGATCCGCACGTACTTCTGCCAAACTTAAATTCAAAGTACAATCTTCTAAATGGGTTATTATTATTATTATTATTATTATTATTATTATTATTATTATTATTATTTATTTTAATTAACGTACTGACTGACAATCAGAGGACTAATATGAAAGAGGTGCGTGCATCAATTGCAGCTAATCAGCTCCCATTAACACCTGAACCTCTTTATAAACCCATTGCGCACTAAGGAACACCAAACTCAACTACTGACGGTTTTGTTTTTATTATTGTTTCTTTATAACGGAGAAAGAAGTTCACGGTCGGGGCTGCCTTGGATTTAATGATGCCGTGTTGTCTTAGATTTGGGTAATTGTTGATCTTTTCTCTACTTTAGAAACGTTCATTTTATTGTGTGTTTCTCACTTGCATGTTTTTTTTTTCCAATGCAGAATAACATTGCTGTTAGCAGTGTTAGTCACTGAAGTTTGGACGCAGAACCCCCCTCTAGGTACGATAACGGTCGCTTCAGCAGAGCTGTCCTTTCAGCTTCCTGTTTATTTGCCGGTTGTGTGTTTTCATGTATCGTTGTCTTCTGCAGGCTCGGTGAGGACAGAATGTCAAGGGAGTGTTATGATGATGATGTTGGAGAAGTCTTTTGTTGGAAAGTATTTTCGCATCAATGTGATTGGTGAGTGATCAATTTTCTTGAATGGAAAGATTTTCATGTTCAAAGCCTGTTGACTCGTAATGTAATAATTTGAATTAAGTACAGAGCATTCCTGCGCTGTATGGCAGCAACCAGGCTTTGTTTATTTTTTCAAATGCAGGGTATGAAACTCTTGCGTTAGTTTTAAAAGCATGTTGCTGATCACACTATATAGACCTGTGCTGCTACAACCTTACTCAGATTTGTTAACTGCAAGTGCGCAGAAATAGAAATCATTTACTCTAAACCTACTGTTCTGAACGAGCGTATAATTCTACTAATATAAATAGTTATGACAATTTCAATAAGTAGATGGAATGGGGCGGTGGGGGTGTTCACTTTGTTATATCTCTACCTTGCTTGATCATGTGTACAGTTTCTTGAAAGGCCAACCGAATTTCTTTCCATAGACAATAAGGCGGCGCTTGTGTCCCTCTCTCCAAGACTGGCTGCACAGTGTGGATATAGCTTAACCGTTGACTTCTTGGGAAATGCCAAGTTCCTTGCTTCTGTGCTGAGCTGCTTTGCTCAGAACACAGTGAGTCATCATTTTATTTCTTGTAAGCTTGTTTCTAATGGTGACATGCTGGGACTAACTTTAGCCTTTGTTTCCAGAATGATGAGACCTACAAGCTGACAGTACAAATCAGTGTCTTCTCAAACAGTGCTATGACTTCAGCTTCCTCCTATGTTCAGAGCATGACATGCCGCTATTCTCCATGGGCAGAGAGGGAGATTCTGTGTGAAAGAAACTACATGGAGGTAAGGGCTGTCAGGATGTGATAATGCTGTTCAGTATAACTTGTTGGGTTGTGTGGGTATATTAATTCACTACAGAAGTGCTTCACTCATGACTAATGTGAATTCTCTTTAGGTTTCTGTGAGAAGAGGTGTGCCACTTATTGAGCCAAACTTTGTTCAAGATGATCCTGATTGGTCCCTTGCATACCCAGAGGTAGAATCATGTGACTTTGCATTTGCATCATTCATGTCCCCTTGGTCTTGCCTATTGAGGGCGACTACTGTCTCATCAAGAGGAAGCAAAATCTAACTGCCTCTTTAACTTTAACCTGTCTCAAGAGGGTGGCCATATTGGAATTGTGTGACATTTTAAGGCATTGGCTTTGCATGCATGTATTCTGTGATTTTATTTTGATAGAAATTGATTGTGGAGAGGTTAACCCTTTCTTGTCAGTGTAAGCCTTGTATTTCAGCCACTGAGGTAGTGGCTTCATATGTGCAGGGCTATAAATCCTTCATGATAAATGTGTCCTGATTTACCTTTTTGAAGTCTGCTGCATAGGTGCAATTTCAGGTATTGTCCTAAAGTTTGGTACACTGATGTATTAAGGTCCAGTACAAATGAATGGCTGTAAACTCTGCCTGTATCGGATCCAGACAACATGCTTTCACATAGGCTTTCGTACGCAGTTGTATTTGAGGATTTACTCTGTTCCCTTAGATGTCCGCTGAACCTAGAACAGTTTCAGTGATGTGTCATTAAACTTTCAACTTTCACCTTTTTAGTTCCTGTTTATTAAACATGACATCATGTTATGACCAATCCTTTAGACTGGGGATGCTTTGTGTTCAAACTCCTTAATCCAATGAGATTTTCTTCTGCTAGGCAACTGCTGCTGACAACAGCATCTGGAAAATTGTGTTCCATCTCCCAGCAAATAGAAAGACAACCATGACTGTTGCTCAGGCCATGACAAATGGCTATGGCATAAACACTACACCAACTCGAATTCTGGTTAGAGCTGCATACAACTCCACAGAAAGCCAGCCTCAGGTGGTAAGTAGTCTAGTCTTCATTGTTGTCTAGTACAGTATATCCAGACTATGAAGGTAGATTTTAGTCTTGCTTTTATTTTAGTAAAAGTTCCCCCTCCCCTCCAACAGATCCAAACTGTACCAATGGCTGTGCTAAGATCAACCACCTTTTATAAGCAAAGATGGATGGTCATGATGGTGGACACTGCAGTTACATGTCCTACTGGTGAGTAAGCTTATGGAGGGCAACGGTGCTCAAGAACTGTTGTAGGTTTATGTATGAATTTTCTATATCAAGTCTATGGTGTTCCTTTCTGTCAGATGGAACAGCTTTCACAGAACAGATGATTACATGGAATGTTCCCCGTGTTCTACCTCCTCTTGTTCCGACACCACAAATTACTACCCTTGATGTTCAAATGGGAGTTGATGGCCGCAAGCTTGACCCTGCAACGATTCATAATAGAGATTATAAACTGGATGTCGGTCCTCAGCTAATCACTGTAAAAATTCCTGTGGGAGCTGATGGTGGATATTACAAGGTATGTAGAAGTTCAACATCTTCTAAATCCTTCTCATTTTTAAAGCTTGCCTCCTAAGATGCTTCTGTGCTTTCAGAGCCATGTATTGGACAACACCTATGTGATCTCTTACTCTATTGAACCAATGCTGGAGCATACCTGGCAAGATGGGCCTGAGAAGACCAAGTACACAGTACTTCATCCAATAACCACTCCTTTCATGCCTCGGCCACCAGTTGTCACAAACAGTATGTAGAACTTGTCCACATGCAGTAAATCAAAGGGATTTGTTGCAGTGCTCCACTTCATATCTTTCATTTTAACTGCATGCTTTAATTTCAGACACTGTTCCTAAAGCCAGAGTGTTCAATGTGACCCTGGGGACATTCCTGCCTGATGTGGAGCTGGTCAAAATTATAGTTGGACCAGAGACGTTAACCGTGCCAGAAGCCAACCTAAAAGGTTATAATGTCCAGGAGCATGTCTTTCCCAATGGATCCAAGACCTACACTCTCCAGGTGCCATTTGAGGACCCCAATGTGAAGCAAAAGGTAACATCCCACCTGTTCAACCATCCAATTCCCCTTTTGAAAACACTTGCTTCCTGTGGATGTGTTGCTTGCTGTCTGACTTTGGGTTTAATCCTACAAACCCTTGCTCTTTCAGGTAACTCCTCCAGACACCAGAACCTACATTCTGCCCCTGACCTACTTGCTGAATATAGTGCCAGAGAATACACCCTTTACTCATCCTGCTGTAGTCGAAGCCATTCTCAAAGACATCAGTAAGTGCCTGACTATTTATTTGTTCTACAACTACCTTTTTCTAACCAATCCAGTCCATTGCCCTGACAACTGCTCTTCCTCTTGCAGTTCCACCTACAGTAACTGGCTACTGTGATGGTGCTGCATTCTATACCATGGTAACATATGGCAACATGGGTCGCAACTGGATTCCTTTTGTGGGCTCAAGAGAACTTGGTGGAAGTCTGCTTGCCCTGTACAAGTATAATGCCAACTCTACCAATTTCTGGATGGCTGTGCCATATAATTCAGTTGATGCCACATATGAAGTAAGTGATGAAACTTTAAAGTGTTTTTTAGCTGTTTTGGGTTCACCACATTACTGACCTGATGTATTGTCTCTGTAGGTGATCAGTTCTTCAGGCATCAGAAGCAGGCTTGACTTGACCTTGAAGGATATTGGGACCATGGTTGTGGTGGCTGACTTCTCCCTGTCTTGCAGTTTCCCTACAAAGATGATTGGTAACTCTCCTGCAAACAAAGCATTCTTTAGAATAGCTGCTTTTGAGATTGGCACAAGGCTGCATGAAGTGGTATTGAAGATATAATCTGTTTCCTTAACCTGGCTCCAAATGCTGTGTTTCAGACTGCTTCACCAATGGAACTATGGCAGCTCTTGCTGTGAAAGTGGAATCTGTCCCCAGCTTGTCTCCAAGTCAATTAACTCTAAGGGATCCAAGTTGCCGGCCTCTTCAGTCTGATGCTATCAATGCAGTTTTCTACTTTAATGTCAACTCCTGTGGCACAACTAGAAGGGTTAGTATTGACCACATTTAAAACCATATTTTGAGGAGGTTCAACATATTGGCAAGTTGGCCACAACACCCCTGGATCAATCTAGGGAGCCATGGTGACCTGTGTTTCTATCCGCTGAGTTACTTGCATGGATTGTGGACATCCTGAAGGATGCCACCTTTGTATTGAACTGCTTGTCCAGTTGACAAAGGTGTTGTGACACATGACATGACTATTGGTTATGGCATTGCATGTGCTGCCTAGAGACCTTTTGGGTCAATTGCAGTGAACTGGAAGGAGCGTACTTACTGGGGATCCCGTGGTGAGGCCGGGACTAAACTAATACATGAGTTGATACCAATTGCAGCTCGAGTCACCAGCTGTGTATTTGCAACAAATCCAAAATAACTGCTGTTGCCCTCCTATTGGTTACTAAAACAATACCGTATTAGTCTAGCAGTTTCTGTAGACAGACTTGTGGCATCATACTAACTGTAACAATCATGAGGTCCCAAAAAAGTGTTCAATTATGAAATTGCAATATTCATTACCAATTTTGTTTTATTTTTAAATTGTGAAATTGTTACTACATTAGTACACAGCTGGGGATGATCCAGAGTACCATATTAGCTAGTCTGCAACTTGGTATGCAGCTGCATACTAAATCTACAAGTTCATGGCAACCTGGGTCTTTGATTTCTCTTCCAGTTTGACAACAACCTCCTGACTTATGAGAATGAAGTGCTGTTCACATCTTACCGGTAAGGATTGCAATCAAATTGAGTATCCTTGTGGTTGAGGCTGAAACTCTGCTAACCCCATCTCCTCTTTCCAGGTTGAGAGTTGCCTGTCACTATCTGGTCAATGACACCAAGGTAGTACAGTTCTTGTACCAGAATAATCCTGCACCTGTAGTCCAGCCTGGCTTGGGGGACCTTGCAGTCATCATGCGGCTTGCATTGGGTATGACTTGGCAATTGAAATAATAGATGCTCTAGTAGCGTGTTTCCACCTATAAAATTCTCCCTTGCATCTCTGCAGATTCTACCTACAACGACTTCTATGGAGCTCGGGATTACCCTGTTGTGAAGTACTTGCGAAGACCCTTGTATTTTGAGGTAGAGCTCCTGTACAGCAGGGATCCACAGGCTGAATTGTTTTTGGAGAACTGCTGGGCAACCTATTCTGCTGACAGGAATAGCTCTCCAAAGTGGCATGTTGTTGTGGACAGGTAAGATGCTGGAATATGATATTGCTGCTACAAAACCTAGGAATTGGAGTTGTGGCTGATGTGCTCCTGACCTTCTTTCTCTTTCTAGCTGTGAGAACTCTGCAGATGAGTACTTGACCATCTTTCACCCAGTCTCCAGCAATGCAAGAGTGCTGTTCCCTTCCCATCTGAAGAGGTTTGAAGTGAAAATGTTTTCCTTCACAAGCGGCCGGGATGCACTGAAGGGACAGGTAAAGTGGAGTGTTGGGATGGGGATCTTGTACCACAATGCATGGTTTGGATTGCTTTGCAAGCAGCAAATGGTCACTGTGCTCAAATCTTTAGTGAGTTGGAATGAAAACATATAACTGCACATTTGCAAGAAACACTTACTATGATGCAATATATTTGTTTTTCAATTCAGTAATCCTCATTGGATGATGGTCCTGCCTGATCTATTGATGCTTGTTTTACTTCACAAGGTGTACTGTCTTTCAGATTTACTTCCACTGCAGTGTTGTGATATGTGATTCAAACCGGCCATCGGACAGCCTCTGTAGCAGACGGTGCATTCCAGGAAAACAGAGGCTTGGTAAGAGTTCTGTCTGTTGGGGGGAGGGGGGGACATTTTGCATGAATTTGTGTCCATTTGTTTTAATGGACTCCTCCTAATTCCTCCTGTAGGTCGCAGTGCTGAAGGGATGGATGGTGGTGCAGTAAAGGCATTTGTGTCTTCTGGCCCAGTTGAGCTGAAGAGAGATGGATCCCTTCACTTTATGCCTAGAAGCGGTAATATGCATGATGTGAACACAACTGCAGTTAAAGTAAAATATATAACTATCTCTTTATATTCCACTAACTATTTCTTTCTTTTGCAGGCCAATTCAATGTGTGGTCCCTTCTGGGAGCTGCAATGGGTGTGTGTTCAGTGGTTGTCTTTGTAGCTGGAGTTGTATATTTTTGGAAAATGCCCAAAAGTGTGTATTGATAAATAAAAATCTTGCTTGTAAAGACTGTTTTGGATTGTGTGTGGATTTTTTTGGTGGGTGCTTGACTAATTCTACATAGATTATATATTGGTGTGTGTCAGAATGGCCATGTTAATGGGATTATCTCCTCTTACTGCATTGAATGCTTTGCTTGTTTCCTGATCAGGCCATTCTCAATATGTTGTGTTATTCAAGGACCCTTCATTAATTCATTGTGAATCCAGGGGCAGACTTTCCTCCTCTATGGAGCTGTAACGCTATTTATATATTCCTTCTTGCTTTTGATATGCTACCTTCAGTATGTAAAGTTTTTAGGGTGAAATTATCAATATATATATATAATTTATCATGTTCTAGCATCACAGAAAGTGAGTAGATTTATTTGGGTTTTTTCTGTTATGCATGCAAGTTTTCATTTTGTTCACTGCGGTTTATACGTCTTTTACTGGAAGTGGTCCCTGGTGAGAGCTCCAAGTAAGGTATTAGTTTAGCTTTTCAGTTTTCAATACTGTGTGTACAACTGAGTCCTATTTTATGAGGAATTGGTTAAACAAACCACTGCTTGGCAACATGTTCTCTTTTGTTTTGACTGGTTTATATAGTCTGTTACTGGATAAACTAGTTTTACAAAACACGTTCCGTAACAAACCGGTACACCCGATGCGGGGAATCTTTAGATCCGCGCACCAGACCGAACCAGAAGTTCCATTCTTTGAGCTGCTCGGTAAAACAGGAGGACTAGATAAAATATATATAATATGAGAGAAAGAGAGGGCTGAGTTATTAGAGCTGAATTCACTACACCTGCTGGCAACCCCTTGTGTAATGTGTTTATACTATATAGAGGATGCTCGTGCAGCCACATTCATATTATTAAACCTGCTCGCAGACTCTCCGGCGCCGTCACTCTGAGTGCTCTTTGAAACAGACTGGGTTTGTATTTATATACATGTTGGGTTAATCAGAGATAATTATCGGCTGCCCGTCTGTAGTAGTAGTACTACCGGAGATTTTAATTGCACAGTTTGTACCACTCTGTGCAGCGCCGTCCCGTTTGTAACACGGTACGTGAACTGCATTCTGCTAAACAAAACATCGCAGCAGCAGCAGCGCCATCTACTGGACAAAACCCAGACATACACGTTGAAACAATGATCCAGTTCAATATCTACAAAGAATGAACAAGAAACTATTAGCAAACCCCGAAAAAGAAAATATTCTACAAAACAGTTTAAAATCAAATATTTAATTGTTAATCTAACCATTTTTAGTTACTGTAGAACTACTTCTCACAGTGGATGGTGACACAAATAAAAATTATTAAAATAAGGTTTAAAGTCTTTATTTACCAACAACACACTCATAGCCTAATTTAATAATAGCAATAATACACTCCAGGGTCTGTGTGTTATCATGAGATATATCACCACTTCCTGGGCGGTTGAAGAACTCTACTTCGTCTAGTGCCTCCCAACGCACCCAAGGCGTGGTGATATTACCTCATGATAACACACACACCCTGTCGTGTATTACTGCTTCATTAATGTAGTCATTAGGTTTATATGTCACATTCCTTTGTTGTCACTGTATTGATTTAGATATTCGGGTTGGATCCCTCGGAAGCCAGCGGAACTCCAGCGTTTCTCCGACAACCACTGATAACCCCTCCCGTGATGATCGCGCTGCCATGACAACCCATGACATCACCCGCACAAGTTACAACACGGCGAGTCATTTTTTGTAGCACAGTATTAACGTGTTATTGTTTTCACAAAATAACATCAATAAGATTATCAGATCACCTGCTAGTGTGTACTAAACAAAACCTCAAATATCAGTGAATTGATACAGAGACAAGCCGTGGCACCAGCAAGAGGTTAAAATGAAATTAATCTGGAACTGAAGTAAAGCGTCTCCCCCTCCTTCTCTGCCCCGCCCTCTCGCCCTCTCTCGTTGCTCCAGCTAGGAGTTCAAATTTATCTTCGTTATATTAGCGCAATTCTTTACTAACTTTTACAAATTAGCTTATTAGGGGCTTCGTGTTTTTAAGATGGTTCAGGTGCAGTCCGGACAGACTGACTGGAGCATCATTACAGTATACCGCACTGCGCTCAGCTTCATGTGGCGGTTGATACACAAAATAATGAACGACTATTAAATAAATCACATGTATTGCTTTTTAATGTTAATATGTATCTGGTATTCTAAGTATTATCAACAATTAATGATTCAGCTCTATTCATATTCCCAATGTAATACAGTATTAAGACAGGGTCCAGTATTATAAATAAATAAACACACTTTAAGATAAACAGCAGTGATTTTTATTGACCAATCCCATACATTCTCTATGTTTCTACATTGTGGTTGCACAGGGACAAGGGACTCAGTGATGTTAAAAAAGAAAAAAACTAGAGCCCACAATTAACAAATATAGAAAGGGGGAAGAAATGTATTGCCTGTGTGCAGTACCTTACACTTTTCTCTATTAAATGTCATTTGCCATGTGTCTGCCCAGTTCTGAATGCTGTCTAGATCATTTTGAATGACCTTTGCTGCTGCAACACTGTTTGCCACTCCTCCTATTTGGAACTGCAAACACAATTCAAAAAGGAAGTTAGAAAGGCCAAGAGAGATAGATATAAATGAACATTGCTAAGGGGGCTAAAACCAATTCCAAATTGTTTGTCCAATATTATAACAGCAAGAGAACATTCAAAGAGGAGGTTAAATGTCTAAGAGATACAAATGGCAAAATCATAGACGAAGAAAACAAAAATAGCAAATATATGAAATGATCACTTTTCACAAGTTTTTACAAAGGAGGATATGGACAACATTATTATTATTATTATTATTTATTTATTTATTAGCAGACGCCCTTATCCAGGGTGATTTACAATCGTAAGCAAATACATTTCAAGTATCACAGTACAAGTAATAATACTTTTGGTTCAAGCAAGTACAATTGTGACAAAATACAATTCAATAATACAGCAGATAACAGTGTCAGTGATAGTTACATCAGGATCTGATTAAATACAAAATACTACAGATTAAACACTTGGCAGATTACAGTACTCTGAAATACAGGATTAAATGCAGTAAAATAGTGGGCAGATAAGAGCAAGTAAAGTGCATTTAAGGAAGGGTGATAGTGTCCCAGGCGAAAAACAGAGGAGTTCTACAGGTGCTGTCTGAAGAGGTGAGTCTTAAGGCGGCACCGGAATGTGGTCAGGGACTGGGCAGTCCTGACATCTGTAGGAAGGTTATTCCACCACTGCAGGGCGAGGGTGGAGAAGGAGTGGGCTCTGGAGGCAGGGAAGCGTAGAGGAGGTAGAGCCAGTCTTCTAGTGCAGGCGGAGCGGAGAGGTCGAGTGGGGGTGTAGGGAGAGATGAGGGTCTGGAGGTAGTTGGGTGCAGTCTGGTCAAGGCATCTGTAGGCTAGTACAAGAGTCTTGAACTGGATGCGAACGGTGATCATGAGCCAATGAAAGTTGGGAAAGTACAGGAGGTCAGATTTAGAGAAGATGAGTTTGAGGTGATGCAAGTGCATCCAGGAGGAGATAACAGACAGACAGGTAGAGATACAGGAGGGGATGGTGGAGGAGAAGAGGAAAATCTGAGCATCATCAGCATAGCAATGGTATGAGAAACCATAGGATGCGATGAGGGGACCCAGGGAGCGGGTGTAGAGAGAGAACAGGAGAGGACCCGACTGACCCTTGGGGGACTCCTGTTCAGAGGGGGCGAGGTGTGGAGGTTGCTCCACGTCAGGTTACCTGGTAAGTGCGGTTGGAGAGGTAGGAGGAGAACCAGGCCAGAGCAGTGCCACAGATCGCCAGGTCAGCGAGAGAGGATAGTAGAATTGAGTGATCAACAGTGTCAAAGGCAGCAGAGAGGTCGAGGAGAATTAGGACAGAGGAGAGAGAGGCAGCTCGGGCAGACTTTAGTGAGTTGGTGACAGACAGGAGGGCGGTTTCAGTGGA